>NW_022266021.1:0-80000 GCF_002021735.2 Oncorhynchus kisutch | reverse complement strand
GACACAGCCCTAACTACAGAACAGACACAGCCCTAACTACAGAACCTAATACATACAGCCCTAACTACAGAACAGACACAGCCCTAACTACAGAACAGACACAGCCCTAACTACAGAACAGACACAGCCCTAACTACAGAACAGACACAGCCCTAACTACAGAACAGACACAGCCCTAACTACAGAACCTGATACATACAGCCCTAACTACAGAACAGACACAGCCCTAACTACAGTCCAGACACAGCCAGAACTACAGAACAGACACAGCCCTAACTACAGAACAGACACAGCCCTAACTACAGAACAGACACAGCCAGAACTACAGTACAGACACAGCCCTAACTACAGTACAGACACAGCCCTAACTACAGAACAGACACAGCCCTAACTACAGAACAGACACACCCTAACTACAGAACAGACACAGCCCTAACTACAGTACAGACACAGCCATAACTACAGTACAGAAACATCCCTAACTACAGTACAGACACAGCCCTAACTACAGACCAGACACAGCCCTAACTACAGAACAGACACAGCCCTAACTACAGAACAGACACAGCCCTAACTACAGAACAGACGCAGCCCTAACTACAGAACAGACACAGCCCTAACTACAGAACAGACACAGCCCTAACTACAGTACAGACACAGCCCTAACTACAGTACAGACACAGCCCTAACTACAGAACAGACACAGCCCTAACTACAGAACAGACACAGCCCTAACTACAGAACAGACACAGCCCTAACTACAGAACAGACACAGCCCTAACTACAGAACAGACACATCCCTAACTACAGAACCTGATACATACAGCCCTAACTACAGAACAGACACAGCCCTAACTACAGTCCAGACACAGCCAGAACTACAGAACAGACACAGCCCTAACTACAGAACAGACACAGCCCTAACTACAGAACAGACACATCCCTAACTACAGAACCTAATACATACAGCCCTAACTACAGAACAGACACAGCCCTAACTACAGAACAGACACAGCCCTAACTACAGAACCTGATACATACAGCCCTAACTACAGAACAGACACAGCCCTAACTACAGTCCAGACACAGCCAGAACTACAGAACAGACACAGCCCTAACTACAGAACAGACACAGCCCTAACTACAGAACAGACACAGCCAGAACTACAGTACAGACACAGCCCTAACTACAGTACAGACACAGCCCTAACTACAGAACAGACACAGCCCTAACTACAGAACAGACACAGCCCTAACTACAGAACAGACACAGCCCTAACTACAGTACAGACACAGCCCTAACTACAGACCAGACACAGCCCTAACTACAGAACCTGATACATACAGCCCTAAATACAGAACAGACACAGCCCTAACTACAGAACAGACACAGCCCTAACTACAGAACAGACACAGCCCTAACTACATAACAGACACAGCCCTAACTACAGAACAGACACAGCCCTAACTACAGAACAGACACAGCCCTAACTACAGAACAGACACAGCCCTAACTACAGAACAGACACAGCCCTAACTACAGTACAGACACAGCCCTAACTACAGTACAGACACAGCCCTAACTACAGAACAGACACAGCCCTAACTACAGTACAGACACAGCCCTAACTACAGAACAGACACAGCCCTAACTACAGAACAGACACAGCCCTAACTACAGAACAGACACAGCCCTAACTACAGAACAGACACAGCCCTAACTACAGAACAGACACAGCCCTAACTACAGAACCTGATACATACAGCCCTAACTACAGAACAGACACAGCCCTAACTACAGTCCAGACACAGCCAGAACTACAGAACAGACACAGCCCTAACTACAGAACAGACACAGCCCTAACTACAGAACAGACACAGCCAGAACTACAGTACAGACACAGCCCTAACTACAGAACAGACACAGCCCTAACTACAGAACAGACACAGCCCTAACTACAGTACAGACACAGCCCTAACTACAGTCCAGACACAGCCAGAACTACAGAACAGACACAGCCCTAACTACAGAACAGACACAGCCCTAACTACAGAACAGACACAGCCCTAACTACAGAACAGACACAGCCCTAACTACAGAACAGACACAGCCCTAACTACAGAACAGACACAGCCCTAACTACAGTACAGACACAGCCCTAACTACAGAACAGACACAGCCCTAACTACAGAACAGACACAGCCCTAACTACAGTACAGACACAGCCCTAACTACAGTACAGACACAGCCCTAACTACAGAACAGACACAGCCCTAACTACAGAACCTGATACATACAGCCCTAACTACAGAACAGACACAGCCATAACCACAGTACAGACACAGCCCTAACTACAGAACAGACACAGCCCTAACTACAGAACAGACACAGCCCTAACTACAGAACAGACACAGCCCTAACTACAGTACAGACACAGCCCTAACTACAGAACAGACACAGCCCTAACAACAAAAGAACAGACACAGCCCTAACTACAGAACAGACACAGCCCTAACTACAGAACAGACACAGCCCTAACTACAGTATAGACAGAACCACAGAACCTGATATATACAGCCCTAACTACAAACAGCCATAACTAAAGAGCCTAGCTACACAGCCCTGTGGCCTAACGACACAGCCCTGTCACCTCGCTACACAGCCCTGTCACCTAGCTACACAGCCCTGTCACCTAGCTACACAGCCCTGTAACCTAGCTACACAGCCCTGTCACCTAACTACACAGCCCTGTCACCTAACTATACAGCCCTGTCACCTAACTACACAGCCCTGTCACCTAGCTACACAGCCCTGTCACCTAGCTACAAAGCCCTGTCACCTAACTACACAGCGCTGTAACCTAGCTACACAGCCCTGTCACCTAGATACACAGCCCTGTCACCTAGCTACAAAGCCCTGTCACCTAGCTATACAGCCCTGTAACATAGCTACACAGCCCTGTCACCTAGCTACACAGCCCTGTCACCTAGCTACACAGCCCTGTAACCTAGCTACACAGCTCTGTCACCTAGCTACACAGCCCTGTCACCTAACTACACAGCGCTGTAACCTAGCTACACAGCCCTGTCACCTAGCTACACAGCCCTGTCACCTAGATACACAGCCCTGTCACCTAGCTACACAGCCCTGTAACCTAGCTACACAGCTCTGTCACCTAGCTACACAGCCCTGTCACCTAACTACACAGCGCTGTAACCTAGCTACACAGCCCTGTCACCTAGCTACACAGCCCTGTAACCTAGCTACACAGCCCTGTAACCTAGCTACACAGCCCTGTAACCTAGCTACACAGCCCTGTAACCTAGCTACACAGCCCTGTAAACCTAGCTATACAGCCCTGTAACCTAGCTACACAGCCCTGTAACCTAGCTACACCAGCTCTGTCAGGAGGAATGGGTCAAAATTCAGCCAACTTATTGCGGGAAGCTTGTGGAAGGCTACCCAAAATGTTTGACCCAAGTTAGACCTATGATAACCAGACTATACAGCTGATGCTACTGTAGGTAGATCTATACTAACCAGACTATACAGCTGATTCTACTGTAGGTAGATCTATACTAACCAGACTATAGACTGAGTGCTAGGCTACTGTAGGTAGATCTATAATAACCAGACTATAGACTGAGTGCTACTGTAGGTAGATCTATAATAACCAGACTATACAGCTGATTCTACTGTAGGTAGATCTATAATAACCAGACTATACAGCTGATTCTACTGTAGGTAGATCTATAATAACCAGACTATACAGCTGATGCTACTGTAGTTAGACCTATGATAACCAGACTATACAGCTGATTCTACTGTAGGTAGATCTATAATAACCAGACTATACAGCTGATTCTACTGTAGGTAGATCTATACTAACCAGACTATACAGCTGATTCTACTGTAGGTAGACCTATACTAACCAGACTATAGACTGAGTGCTACTGTAGGTAGATCTATAATAACCAGACTATAGACTGAGTGCTACTGTAGGTAGATCTATAATAACCAGACTATAGACTGAGTGCTAGGCTACTGTAGGTAGATCTATAATAACCAGACTATACAGCTGATGCTACTGTAGGTAGATCTATAATAACCAGACTATAGACTGAGTGCTACTGTAGGTAGATCTATAATAACCAGACTATAGAATGAGTGCTACTGTAGGTAGATCTATAATAACCAGACTATAGACTGAGTGCTAGGCTACTGTAGGTAGATCTATAATAACCAGACTATACAGCTGATTCTACTGTAGGTAGATCTATAATAACCAGACTATAGACTGAGTGCTAGGCTACTGTAGGTAGATCTATAATAACCAGACTATACAGCTGATTCTACTGTAGGTAGATCTATAATAACCAGACTATACAGCTGATTCTACTGTAGGTAGATCTATAATAACCAGACTATACAGCTGATTCTACTGTAGGTAGATCTATACTAACCAGACTATAGACTGAGTGCTAGGCTACTGAACTGTAACTTATTTGTATTCCCAGGTAGGAACAGAGATCAAAGCTGACTTTATTTGCCAACTCAGAGCCGTAATGGATGCTATCATTACCTGTGGCTGATACATGAAAGATTAGACTTCAACATATTGACTGGATAAACAGAGGGGAAGGGCCTAAAGCTGCTATGGAAATGAAAATAAAACAGGTTGTGAAGGTCAGATATAGTCGTTCAGAGAGGCTATGTAACACAGAGAGAGAGACAAGGATTCAGGATGGCCTTGCTGCAGAGAGGCTATGTAACACAGAGAGAGAGACAAGGATTCAGGATGGCCGTGCTGCAGAGAGGCTATGTAACACAGAGAGAGAGACAAGGATTCAGGATGTCCGTGCTGCAGAGAGGCTATGTAACACAGAGAGAGAGACAAGGATTCAGGATGTCCGTGCTGCAGAGAGGCTATGTAACACAGAGAGAGAGAGACAAGGATTCAGGATGTCCGTGCTGCAGAGAGGCTATGTAACACAGAGAGAGAGAGACAAGGATTCAGGATGGCCGTGCTGCAGAGAGGCTATGTAACACAGAGAGAGAGACAAGGATTCAGGATGTCCGTGCTGCAGAGAGGCTATGTAACACAGAGAGAGAGACAAGGATTCAGGATGTCCGTGCTCCAGAGAGGCTATGTAACACAGAGAGAGAGACAAGGATTCAGGATGTCCGTGCTGCAGAGAGGCTATGTAACACAGAGAGAGAGACAAGGATTCAGGATGTCCGTGCTGCAGAGAGGCTATGTAACACAGAGAGAGAGACAAGGATTCAGGATGTCCGTGCTGCATATAACAGGCTTAATGAGAGCCACACAGCTCCGTATCACTGTTTACCCTGGGAGGGGCTGGAGGCAGGGCTGGAAGCAGGGTAGGGGGCTGGAAGCAGGGCAACAGGATGAAGGCTGGAGGCGGAAGGCAGGGTAGGTAGGTAGCTGAGCAGGAGGCTGAAGTTTGGAAACAGGACAGGAGGCAGAAGGCTAGAGGCTGGAGGCAGGGCAGGAGGCAGTGCTGGAGGTAGGGCAGGAGGCTGGGCTGGAGGATGGGCTGAAGGCTGGAGGCAGGGCTAAACGCAAAGCTGGGGACTGGGCAGGACCCTGGGCTGTGCTAAAGACAGGGCAGGAGGCTGGGCAGGAGGCTAGGCTAAAGACAGGGCAGGAGGCTTGGCAGGACGCTGGGCTGGGCTAAAGACAGGGCAGGAGGCTGGGCAGGAGACTAGGCTAAAGACAGGACAGGAGGCTGGGCAGCAGACTATGCTAAAGATAGGGCAGGAGGCTAGGCAGGAGGCTAGGCTAAAGACAGGGCAGGTGACTTGACAGGACGCTGGGCTGGGTTAAAGACAGGGCAGGAGTCTGGGCAGGACGCTGGGCTGGGCTAAAGACAGGGCATGAGGCTGGGCAGGAGGCTGGGCTAAAGACAGGGCATGAGGCTTGGCAGGAGGCTAGGCTAAAGACAGGGCAGGAGGCTGGGCAGGGCACTGAGCTGGGCTAAAGACAGGGCAGGAGGCTGGGCTAAAGACAGGGCAGGTGACTTGACAGGACGCTGGGCTGGGTTAAAGACAGGGCAGGAGTCTGGGCAGGACGCTGGGCTGGGCTAAAGACAGGGCAGGAGGCTGGGCTAAAGACAGGGCAGGTGACTTGACAGGACGCTGGGCTGGGTTAAAGACAGGGCAGGAGTCTGGGCAGGACGCTGGGCTGGGTTAAAGACAGGGCAGGAGGCTGGGCAGGACACTGGGCTGGGTTAAAGACAGGGCAGGAGACTTGGCAGGATGCTGGGCTGGGTTAAAGACAGGGCAGGAGGCTAGGCAGGACACTGGGCTGGGTTAAAGACAGGGCAGGAGTCTGGGCAGGACACTGGGCTGGGTTAAAGACAGGGCAGGAGGCTGGGCAGGACACTGGGCTGGGTTAAAGACAGGGCAGGAGACTTGGCAGGACACTGGGCTGGGTTAAAGACAGGGGAGGAGGCTGGGCTGACACAATGGCCACTGTGTTTTCACTCTCTATCTCCCCTGGTCCTTTCCACAAGCAGATTCCAACCATTCAATTATTAACCAGAAAGAAAATGTGTTTGATTTTGCCATTATCTGAGGAGGAACAAAGGAAGCCAGGATTGTTTGTTTGTTTGTGTTTGTGTGTGTGTGTGTGTGTGTGTGTGTGTGTGTGTGTGTGTGTGTGTGTGTGTGTGTGTGTGTGTGTGTGTGTGTGTGTGTGTGTGTGTGTGTGTGTGTGTGTGTGTGTGTGTGTGTGTGTGCAAATAAATGAGCCAGCCAATAATATTGACCGCAACGCTGCTTTCATCTGACACGAAGGGAACACGAAGTCCCAACCGCTGGACCATTCTGGAGCTACATCCCACATGGCTCCCCATTCTCTACCACTGGACCATTCTGGGGGCTACATCCCACATGGCTCCCCATTCTCTACAGCTGCACCATTCAGGAGCTCCATCCCACATGGCTCCCCATTCTCTACAGCTGGACCATTCTGGGGCTACATCCCACATGGCTCCCCATTCTCTACCACTGGACCATTCTGGGGCTACATCCCACATGGCTCCCCATTCTCTACCACTGGACCATTCTGGGGGCTACATCCCACATGGCTCCCCATTCTCTACAGCCTGACCATTCTGGGGGCTACATCCCACATGGCTCCCAAGTCTCTAAACATCTGAAACCCTACCTCTGGAGAGTCTCTAGACATCTGAACCCCTACCTCTGGGGAGTCTCTAGACATCTGAAACCATACCTCTGGAGAGTCTCTAAACATCTGAACCCCTACCTCTGGAGAGTCTCTAAACATCTGAACCCCTACCTCTGGAGCGTCTCTAGACATCTGAAACCCTACCTCTCGAGAGTCTCTAAACATCTGAAACCCTACCTCTGGAGAGTCTCTAAACACCTGAACTCCTACCTCTGGAGAGTCTCTAAACATCTGAAACCCTACCTCTGGGGAGTCTCTAAACATCTGAACCCCTACCTCTGGAGAGTCTCTAAACATCTGAACCCCTACCTCTGGAGCGTCTCTAGACATCTGAAACCCTACCTCTCGAGAGTCTCTAAACATCTGAAACCCTACCTCTGGAGAGTCTCTAAACACCTGAACTCCTACCTCTGGAGAGTCTCTAAACATCTGAAACCCTACCTCTGGGGAGTCTCTAAACATCTGAACCCCTACCTCTGGAGAGTCTCTAGCCATCTGAAACCCTACCTCTGGAGAGTCTCTAAACATCTGAAACCCTACCTCTGGAGAGTCTCTAGACATCTGAACCCCTACCTCTAGAGAGTCTCTAAACATCTGAAACCCTACCTCTGGAGAGTCTGTAGACATCTGAACCCCTACCTCTGGAGAGTCTGTAGACATCTGAACCCCTACCTCTGAGGAGTCTCTAAACATCTGAACCCCTACCTCTCTAGACATCTGAACCCCTACCTCTCTAGACATCTGAACCCCTACCTCTGGAGAGTCTCTAGACATCTGAACCCCTACCTCTGGAGAGATATTTTTTTTTAAATCTGGGTGGTCCCAGGAACTGAACCCACTATCCTGGTGTTGAAAGAGCCATGTACTCCCGACCGTGCCACACAGAGGACCATGACAACATGTCATAACAAACAGGAAGGGGGAACTTTCACTCAGCTCCGTGTCTGAGGAACAACAACATCATGATAACTTCTCCTGATGACAGATTGTTCTGTATCACCAGACCAGATCTGCTAGTTTAAAACCACTTCCCTTCCCGGTGACGTTATTCTCTAAACAAACCGTCTGTGACTTCCAGAAGAGGAAGTGACATGCTGTATTGTACTGTATTAGCGTACCTCAGTAACATCACATCATGCAGTTGAATGTAAACAGGTTATTGTCAACAAACTTCCCCTGTCGTCCTGTACTCGCCTGGAGGCTCAGAGCTTCAAGATATGTCCCCAAATGGCACCCTATTCCCTACGAAGTGCACTACTTTAGACCAGGGCCCTATGGCACCCTGTTCCCTACGAAGTGCACTACTTTAGACCAGGGCCCTATGGCACCCTGTTCCCTACGAAGTGCACTACTTTAGACCAGGGCGATATGGCACCCTGTTCCCTACGAAGTGCACTACTTTAGACCAGGGCCCTATGGCACCCTGTTCCCTACGAAGTGCACTACTTTAGACCAGGGCCCTGTTGGAATACTGTGCCATTTGGGACAGTCTTAATCTCCTATCAAACTATGTCCATCATGTTGTCTAGTAGGAGGCAGCCATGTTGTTTTTCTGCCTGTCAAGTCATCTTCCACCTAATAGGATCAACTACATCACGCGTCTGATGAAGACGATGATGATGAAGACTCATATCACTGTGTGGCGAAGACTAACCTCCACCGTCAAACACACTAACGTCAGCTTGAGCTCCTTACGTTATCTCTGCTAAATCCCTCAGATCTCAAACCCGGCTGCCGGCGAGAGCTCATTTTAATTTCAGAGGCATGAGGGAGACCAGAGAGAAAAGACAAGAGGTAAATAAGTTCATGAGGAAAACCAACAACCATGAAGTATATTTCAAGCAGTATAAAAGTACAACTAGCTGTGTGAAAGGGGAAGCTAGTCTTGGACAGAACATCAGCTGTCAGTGAACAGAGGATCCTGAATGAGACAACACTCCTAGGTGACCACTTCCACCATGTTCAGTGACATAGAAAGCTCTCCTGTATCGGCCAACATGTACAGAGTCTCCCTGAATAATGGAACATTACACACAGTTACTGTGTATCTTACTGTCTGTTCTGTGTTCCTCTCCCTGTATAATGGAACATTACACACAGTTACTGTGTATCTTACTGTCTGTTCTGTGTTCCTCTCCCTGAACACACAGTTACTGTGTATCTTACTGTCTGTTCTGTGTTCCTCTCCCTGTATAATGGAACATTACACACAGTTACTGTGTATCTTACTGTCTGTTCTGTGTTCCTCTCCCTGAACACACAGTTACTGTGTATCTTACTGTCTGTTCTGTGTTCCTCTCCCTGTATAATGTAACATTACACACAGTTACTATGTATCTTACTGTCTGCTCTGTGTTCCTCTCCCTGAACACACAGTTACTATGTATCTTATTGTCTGTTCTGTGTTCCTCTCCCTGTATAATGGAACATTACACACAGTTACTATGTATCTTACTGTCTGTTCTGTGTTCCTCTCCCTGAACACACAGTTACTATGTATCTTACTGTCTGTTCTGTGTTCCTCTCCCTGAACACACAGTTACTATGTATCTTACTGTCTGTTCTGTGTTCCTCTCCCTGAACACACAGTTACTGTGTATCTTATTGTCTGTTCTGTGTTCCTCTCCCTGAACACACAGTTACTGTGTATCTTATTGTCTGTTCTGTGTTCCTCTCCCTGTATAATGGAACATTACACACAGTTACTATGTATCTTACTGTCTGTTCTGTGTTCCTCTCCCTGAACACACAGTTACTATGTATCTTACTGTCTGTTCTGTGTTCCTCTCCCTGAACACACAGTTACTATGTATCTTACTGTCTGTTCTGTGTTCCTCTCCCTGAACACACAGTTACTATGTATCTTACTGTCTGTTCTGTGTTCCTCTCCCTGAACAGACAGTTACTATGTATCTTACTGTCTGTTCTGTGTTCCTCTCCCTGAACACACAGTTACTATGTATCTTATTGTCTGTTCTGTGTTCCTCTCCCTGTATAATGGAACATTACACACAGTTACTATGTATCTTATTGTCTGTTCTGTGTTCCTCTCCCTGAACAGACAGTTACTATGTATCTTACTGTCTGTTCTGTGTCCCTCTCCCTGAACACACAGTTACTATGTATCTTACTGTCTGTTCTGTGTTCCTCTTCCTGCTGATATTCCTTCCTCTGTTCTTATCCTGATAGTTAGTGTCTCAACACACAGGGTAGCAGGCGCTGTGTCTCCCACTGTCTCTGGACGGAAAGAGGATTGGGAAGATTTATATCCACACACACACACACACACACACACACTAATCCCCACCTCATCCTCTTCCTCCTTAGCAAAGCATGCTGGGATATGAAGAGGAAAGGGAGCTTGTGTGATGTGTGTGTGTGTGTGTGTGTGTGTGTGTGTGTGTGTGTGTGTGTGTGTGTGTGTGTGTGTTGTATGAGCTGGTTAGCCATTACCAGGTCAGTCAGCTGGTAAATTAACTTCCATTCTGTCCAACGATGACACTTCACATGTTCACTAGTCCATAATGGACTAACTTTGTTCTGACCCAGTATTTTGACCCAAGATGAACCGACTGAAACATCACACATTTATTTTCACGGCCATTACAAATGGGTACTGTGTCTCTATTACAGTAGTATATTACAGTAGTCTATATACTGTGTCTCTATTATAGTAGTCTATTATAGTAGTCTATTATAGTAGTCTATATAATGTGTCTCTATTATAGTAGTCTATTACAGTAGTCTATTATAGTAGTCTATTATAGTAGTCTATATACTGTGTCTCTATTATAGTAGTCTATTATAGTAGTCTATTATAGTAGTCTATTATAGTAGTCTATTATAGTAGTCTATTATAGTAGTCTATTACAGTAGTCTATTACAGTAGTCTATTATAGTAGTCTATATAATGTGTCTCTATTATAGTAGCCTATTATAGTAGTCTATTATAGTAGTCTATTATAGTAGTCTATATAATGTGTCTCTATTATAGTAGTCTATTATAGTAGTCTATTACAGTAGTCTATTATAGTAGTCTATTATAGTAGTCTATATACTGTGTCTCTATTATAGTAGTCTATTATAGTAGTCTATTATAGTAGTCTATTACAGTAGTCTATTATAGTAGTATATATACTATAGTAGTCTATATGCTGTGTCTCTATTATAGTAGTCTATTATAGTAGTCTATATACTGTGTCTCTATTATAGTAGTCTATATACTATAGTAGTCTATATGCTGTGTCTCTATTATAGTAGTCTATTATAGTAGTCTATTATAGTAGTCTATTATAGTAGTCTATATACTATAGTAGTCTATATGCTGTGTCTCTATTATAGTAGTCTATTATAGTAGTCTATATACTGTGTCTCTATTATAGTAGTCTATTATAGTAGTCTATTATAGTAGTCTATTATAGTAGTCTATATGCTGTGTCTCTATTATAGTAGTCTATTATAGTAGTCTATTATAGTAGTCTATTATAGTAGTCTATATACTATAGTAGTCTATATGCTGTGTCTCTATTATAGTAGTCTATTATAGTAGTCTATATACTGTGTCTCTATTATAGTAGTCTATTATAGTAGTCTATTACAGTAGTCTATTATAGTAGTCTATTACAGTAGTCTATTATAGTAGTCTATTATAGTAGTCTATTATAGTAGTCTATTATAGTAGTCTATTATAGTAGTCTATATACTGTGTCTCTATTATAGTAGTCTATTATAGTAGTCTATTATAGTAGTCTATTACAGTAGTCTATTATAGTAGTCTATTATAGTAGTCTATATGCTGTGTCTCTATTATAGTAGTCTATTATAGTAGTCTATTATAGTAGTCTATTATAGTAGTCTATTATAGTAGTCTATTACAGTAGTCTATTACAGTAGTCTATATACTATAGTAGTCTATATGCTGTGTCTCTATTATAGTAGTCTATTATAGTAGTCTATTATAGTAGTCTATTATAGTAGTCTATTATAGTAGTCTATTACAGTAGTCTATTACAGTAGTCTATATACTATAGTAGTCTATATGCTGTGTCTCTATTATAGTAGTATATTATAGTAGTCTATTACAGTAGTCTATTACAGTAGTCTATTATAGTAGTCTATTATAGTAGCCTATATAATGTGTCTCTATTATAGTAGTATATTACAGTAGTCTATTATAGTAGTCTATTATAGTAGTCTATTATAGTAGTCTATTACAGTAGTCTATTATAGTAGTCTATATACTATAGTAGTCTATATGCTGTGTCTCTATTATAGTAGTCTATTATAGTAGTCTATTACAGTAGTTTAAGAGCAGTTGGAGGCCACGGAAGGAGTGTTGTATGGCATTGAAGCTCGTTTGGAGGTTAGATAGCACAGTGTCCAAGGACGGGCCGGAAGTATATAGAATGGTGTCGTCTGCGTAGAGGTGGATCAGGGAATCGCCCGCAGCAAGAGCAACATCATTGATATATACAGAAAAAAGAGTCGGCCCGAGGATTGAACCCTGTGGCACCCCCATAGAGACTTCCAGAGGACCGGACAGTATGCCCTCCGATTTGACACACTGAACTCTGTCTGCAAAGTAATTGGTGAAACAGGCAAGGCATTTACAGTAGTATATTACAGTAGTATATTACAGACTACTGTCTATTACAGTAGTCTATTATAGTAGTCTATTATAGTAGTCTATTATAGTAGTCTATATACTATATATACTGTGTCTCTGTTATAGTAGTCTATTATAGTAGTCTATTATAGTAGTCTATTATAGTAGTCTATATACTGTGTCTCTGTTATAGTAGTCTATTATAGTAGTCTATTATAGTAGTCTATTATAGTAGTCTATTATAGTAGTCTATTATAGTAGTCTATTACAGTAGTCTATTATAGTAGTCTATTACAGTAGTCTATTATAGTAGTCTATTACTGTAGTCTATTACTGTAGTCTATTACAGTAGTCTATTACAGTAGTCTATTATAGTAGTCTATTATAGTAGTCTATATGCTGTGTCTCTATTATAGTTGTCTATATACTGTGTCTCTATTATAGTAGTCTATTAGGTGTCTTTTATACTGATAACAAGTTCAAACAGGTGCCATTAATACAGGTAACGAGTGGAGGACAGAGGAGCCTCTTAAAGAAGAATGGATCTATAATACGGATCTATATGATGGATCTATAATACGGATCTATATGATGGATCTATTTAATGGATCTATAATACGGATCTATATGATGGATCTATATGATGGACAGCCATATTAGGGATCCCTCCAACAGCCAATAGTAGAGATCCCCCCAACAGCCAATAGTAGAGATCCCTCCAACAGCCAATAGTAGGGATCCCTCCCACAGCCAATAGCAGGGATCCCTCCAACAGCCAATAGTAGAGATCCCTCCAACAGCCAATAGTAGAGATCCCTCCAACAGCCAATAGTAGAGATCCCTCCAACAGCCAATAGTAGGGATCCCTCCCACAGCCAATAGCAGGGATCCCTCCTACAGCCAATAGTAGAGATCCCTCCAACAGCCAATAGTAGAGATACCTCCAACAGCCAATAGTAACTCCTGACCTCAGACACCTTCAGACAAGAGTTTTCTAGAGCAGCTTTGTACTTTACAAAGATTCTGGAAAGACGCCACATGCACACCTAAAAATACACACTTTCTAGAACATTATCTCTGTGCATGTGTGTGTGTGTGGTGTGCGTGGTGTGTGGTGTGGTGTGTGGTGTGTGGTGTGTGGTGTGGTGTGTGGTGTGGTGTGTGGTGTGTGGTGTGTGGTGTGGTGTGCGTGGTGTGTGGTGTGGTGTGTGTGTGGTGTGTGGTGTGGTGTGGTGTGTGTGGTGTGGTGTGTGTGGTGTGGTGTGTGTGGTGTGTGTGAGAGAGACAGAAGGAGGTGCTTTTGGAACAGTTTAACATTCTCCCGCTGTCCATCCCTGCTCCTGTTCTGTCCTGTTCTCTCCATGTGTTACTGAGGAGTGTAAAGATCCTCTGAAAAGACTCACTCAGTAACCAGATCACAGAATCAGGACAGGGACAGAGGAGAGATGAGGGGAGAACTGCATGACTGAAGGGGGAAACATGAAGGAAGGAAGGAAAAGCAGGAACATTACTCAAGGTGGAACTACAGCCTGTAGTCAAGGTGGAACTACAGCCTGTAGTCAAGGTGGAACTACAGCCTGTAGTCAAGGTGGAACTACAGCCTGTAGTCAAGGTGGAACTACAACCTGTAGTCAAGGTGGAACTACAACCTGTAGTCAAGGTGGAACTACAACCTGGAGTCAGGTGGAACTACAGCCTGGAGTCAAGGTGGAACTACAGCCTGTAGTCAAGGTGGAACTACAGCCTGTAGTCAAGGTGGAACTACAACCTGTAGTCAAGGTGGAACTACAACCTGGAGTCAGGTGGAACTACAACCTGTAGTCAAGGTGGAACTACAGCCTGTAGTCAAGGTGGAACTACAGCCTGTAGTCAGGTGGAACTACAACCTGTAGTCAAGGTGGAACTACAACCTGTAGTCAAGGTGGAACTACAACCTGTAGTCAAGGTGGAACTACAACCTGGAGTCAGGTGGAACTACAACCTGTAGTCAAGGTGGAACTACAGCCTGTAGTCAAGGTGGAACTACAGCCTGTAGTCAAGGTGGAACTACAACCTGTAGTCAGGTGGAACTACAGCCTGGAGTCAAGGTGGAACTACAGCCTGGAGTCAAGGTGGAACTACAACCTGTAGTCAAGGTGGAACTACAACCTGGAGTCAAGGTGGAACTACAACCTGTAGTCAGGTGGAACTACAGCCTGTAGTCAAGGTGGAACTACAGCCTGGAGTCAGGTGGAACTACAACCTGGAGTCAGGTGGAACTACAACCTGTAGTCAGGTGGAACTACAACCTGTAGTCAGGTGGAACTACAACCTGTAGTCAAGGTGGAACTACAACCTGGAGTCAAGGTGGAACTACAACCTGGAGTCAGGTGGAACTACAACCTGTAGTCAGGTGGAACTACAACCTGTAGTCAGGTGGAACTACAACCTGTAGTCAAGGTGGAACTACAGCCTGGAGTCAGGTGGAACTACAGCCTGTAGTCAAGGTGGAACTACAGCCTGGAGTCAGGTGGAACTACAACCTGTAGTCAAGGTGGAACTACAGCCTGTAGTCAGGTGGAACTACAACCTGTAGTCAGGTGGAACTACAACCTGTAGTCAGGTGGAACTACAACCTGTAGTCAGGTGGAACTACAACCTGTAGTCAAGGTGGAACTACAGCCTGGAGTCAGGTGGAACTACAGCCTGTAGTCAAGGTGGAACTACAGCCTGGAGTCAGGTGGAACTACAACCTGTAGTCAAGGTGGAACTACAGCCTGGAGTCAGGTGGAACTACAGCCTGTAGTCAGGTGGAACTACAACCTGTAGTCAGGTGGAACTACAACCTGTAGTCAAGGTGGAACTACAACCTGGAGTCAGGTGGAACTACAGCCTGTAGTCAAGGTGGAACTACAACCTGGAGTCAAGGTGGAACTACAGCCTGTAGTCAAGGTGGAACTACAGCCTGTAGTCAAGGTGGAACTACAACCTGGAGTCAGGTGGAACTACAACCTGGAGTCAGGTGGAACTACAACCTGGAGTCAGGTGGAACTACAACCTGGAGTCAAGGTGGAACTACAGCCTGTAGTCAAGGTGGAACTACAACCTGTAATCAAGGTGGAACTACAACCTGGAGTCAAGGTGGAACTACAACCTGTAGTCAAGGTGGAACTACAGCCTGTAGTCAAGGTGGAACTACAGCCTGTAGTCAAGGTGGAACTACAGCCTGGAGTCAGGTGGAACTACAACCTGTAGTCAAGGTGGAACTACAGCCTGTAGTCAAGGTGGAACTACAGCCTGGAGTCAGGTGGAACTACAACCTGGAGTCAAGGTGGAACTACAACCTGTAGTCAAGGTGGAACTACAGCCTGTAGTCAAGGTGGAACTACAGCCTGTAGTCAAGGTGGAACTACAACCTGTAGTCAAGGTGGAACTACAACCTGTAGTCAAGGTGGAACTACAACCTGGAGTCAGGTGGAACTACAACCTGTAGTCAAGGTGGAACTACAACCTGGAGTCAGGTGGAACTACAACCTGGAGTCAGGTGGAACTACAACCTGGAGTCAGGTGGAACTACAACCTGTAGTCAAGGTGGAACTACAACCTGGAGTCAGGTGGAACTACAACCTGGAGTCAGGTGGAACTACAACCTGTAGTCAAGGTGGAACTACAACCTGTAGTCAAGGTGGAACTACAACCTGTAGTCAAGGTGGAACTACAACCTGTACTCAAGGTGGAACTACAGCCTGGAGTCAAGGTGGAACTACAACCTGTAATCAAGGTGGAACTACAACGTGGAGTCAGGGTGGAAAGAGATGTGTGTTTTTTGCCTATTTTAACAGCTGTAGTTGTTTGTGGACATGGATTTTATAATGCCGTATGTTTTTCCCCCAACACGACTTTCCATCCATTTGTACAGCAGACCCTCAGGCCAAACTGAGTCAAACGCTTTTTTGAAATCAACAAAGCATGAGAACACTTTGCCTTTGCTTTGGTTTGTTTGTTTGTCAATTAGGGTGCGCAGGGTGAATATGTGGTCTGTCATACGGTCATTTGGTAAAAAGCCAATTTGACTTTTGCTCAGTCCATTGTTTTCACTGTGGAAACGTACATATCTGCAGAGGATTTTCCCAAGGTTGCTGGTGACTCATATATCACGGTTGTTATTGGGGTCAAATTTGTCTCCACTTTTGTGGATTGGGGTTTCTCAGTTCTTAGTTCCAAATATTGGGGAAGATGCCAGAGCTGAGGACGATGTTAAAGAGTTGAAGACACAGATTCTCGATTGGATTCAGGTCTGGACTTTGACATGGCCATTCTAACACCTGGATATGTTTATTTTTGAATCATTCCATTGTAGATTTTGCTTTATGTTTTGGATCATTGTCTTGTTGGAAGACAAATCTCTGTCCCAGTCTCAGGTCTTTTGCAGACTCCATCAGGTTTTCTTCCAGAATGGTCCTGTATTTGGCTCCATCCAACTTCCCATCAATTTTAACCATCTTCCCTGCTGAAGAAAAGCAGGCCCAAACCATGATGCTGCCACCACCATGTTTGACAGTGGGGATAGGGTGTTCAGGGTGATGAGCTGTGTTGCTTTTACGCCAAACATAACGTTTTGCATTGTTGCCAAAAAGTTCCATTTTGGTTTCATCTGACCAGAGCACCTTCTTCCACATGTTTGGTGTGTCTCCCAGGTGGCTTGTGGCAAACTTTAAACAACACTTTTTATGGATATCTTTAAGAAATGGCTTTCTTCTTGCCACACTTCCATAAAGGCCAGATTTGTGCAATATACGACTGATTGTTGTCCTATGGACAGAGTCTCCCACCTCAGCTGTAGATCTCTGCAGTTCCTCCAGAGTGATCATGGGCCTCTTGGCTGCATCTCTGATCAGTCTTCTCCTTGTATGAGCTGAAAGTTTAGAGGGACGGCCAGGTCTTGGTAGATTTGCAGTGGTCTGATAGTCCTTCCATTTCAATATTATCGCTTGCACAGTGCTCCTTAGGATGTTTAAAGCTTGGGAAATCTTTTGTATCCAAAACCCGGATTTAAACTTCTTCACAACAGTATCTCGGACCTGCCTGGTATGTTCCTTGTTCTTCATGATGCTCTCTGCGCTTTTAACGGACCTCTGAGACTATCACAGTGCAGGTGCATTTATACTTGATTACACACAGGTGGATTGTATTTATCATCATTAGTCATTTAGGTCAACATTGGATCATTCAGAGATCCTCACTGAACTTCTGGAGAGAGTTTGCTGCACTGAAAGTAAAGGGGCTGAATAATTTTGCACGCCCAATTTTTCAGTTTTTGATTTGTTAAAAAAGTTTGAAATATCCAATAAATGTCATTCCACTTCATGATTGTGTCCCACTTGTTGTTGATTCTTCACAAAAAAATACAGTTTTATATCTTTATGTTTGAAGCCTGAAATGTGGCAAAAGGTCGCAAAGTTCAAGGGGGCCGAATACTTTCGCAAGGCACTGTATATATTTTTTCTCTCTCTCCCCTCCCCCTATCAGTGATTGACAGCTCTGGCTCCTCCTATCTGGCCTCAGCAACAGGTGACCTCTGGATGTTCTTCGGTTGCCGGTAGCAACCTGCTCTGCTGTTGCTGATAGCGACCTGCTCTTAGGCCCCTAATTAATGTCTCTTTTGCAGCAGGGGAGGAGGGAGGGACTGGCTGTTGGCCCAAGCGTGTGTGTGTGTGTGTGTGTGTGTGTGTGTGTGAGAGAGATTATCACTATTTGCACATCGTTACAACACTGTATATATACATAATATGACATTTATTAACTACTTCCTTCACTTTTTTTTCTCCTTTATTTTACTAGTCAGGTCAGTTAAGAACAAATTCTTATTTTCAATGATGGCCTAGGAACAGTGGGTTAACTGCCTGTTCAGGGGCAGAACGACAGATTTGTACCTTGTCAGCTCGGGGAATTGAACTTGCAACCTTTCGGTTACTAGTCCAACGCTCTAACCACTAGGCTACCCTGCCTCCCCATTGCTTTGGCAATGTTAAGATATGTTTCCCATGCCAATCAAGCCCATTAGAGAGAGAGAGAGAGAGAGAGAGGTAGAGAGAGAGAGAGAGAGAGGTAGAGAGAGAGAGAGAGAGGTAGAGAGAGAGAGAGAGAGGTAGAGAGAGAGAGAGAGAGAGAGAGAGAGAGAGAGAGAGAGAGAGAGAGAGGTAGAGGTAGAGAGAGAGGTAGAGGTAGAGAGAGAGAGAGAGAGAGACTGCCCCTTGAAACTGCTTCTAACCCCATGCACTTCCCCTACCTTCTTAAACTCCTCACCATGGTAACTGACCACAACAGAAATGGCCATTACCCAGCACTCCTCCATAACCCTACCTAATCTCCCTCTGTTGAACAAAGGAGAGAGGAGAGAGGAGAGGAGGAGCGTGGAGAGAGGAGAGGCCTGCGAATGGGTGTTCCAGGAGCTACTCAATGGCTGGGGATAGGCTGACAGGGGAGAGGAGAAGGGAAGTGGGGAGAGAGAGGAGAGGTAGGCGGAGACGGGAGTGGATGAGGAAGGAGGAGAGGCGAGGGAGAGAGGGATAGAAGAGAGGAGGAGGGAGTGGAGGAAAAAGGAGGAGAGGGAGAGGGGGATAGAAGAGAGGAGGAGGGAGTGGAGGAGGAAGGAGGGGAGGCGAGGGAGAGAGGGATAGAAGAGAGGAAGGAGGGAGTGGAGGAGGTAGGAGGAGAGGCGAGGGAGAGAGGGATAGAAGAGAGGAAGGAGGGAGTGGAGGAGGAAGGAGGAGAGGCGAGGGAGAGAGGGATAGAAGAGAGGAAGGAGGAAGGAGGAGAGGCGAGGGAGAGAGGGATAGAAGAGAGGAAGGAGGGAGTGGAGGAGGAAGGAGGAGAGGCGAGAGAGAGAGGGATAGAAGAGAGGAGAAGGGAGTGGAGCAGGAAGGAGGAGAGGCGAGGGAGAGAGGGATAGAAGAGAGGAAGGAGGGAGTGGAGGAGGAAGGAGGAGAGGCGAGGGAGAGAGGGATAGAAGAGAGGAAGGAGGGAGTGGAGGAGGAAGGAGGAGAGGCGAGGGAGAGAGGGATAGAAGAGAGGAGGAGGGAGTGGAGGAGGAAGCAGGAGAGGCGAGGGAGAGAGGGATAGAAGAGAGGAGGAGGGAGTGGAGGAGGAAGGAGGAGAGGCGAGGGAGAGAGGGATAGAAGAGAGGAAGGAGGGAGTGGAGGAGGAAGGAGGAGAGGCGAGGGAGAGAGGGATAGAAGAGAGGAAGGAGGGAGTGGAGGAGGAAGGAGGAGAGGCGAGGGAGAGAGGGATAGAAGAGAGGAGGAGGGAGTGGAGGAGGAAGGAGGAGAGGCGAGGGAGAGAGGGATAGAAGAGAGGAGGAGGGAGTGGAGGAGGAAGGAGGAGAGGCGAGGGAGAGAGGGATAGAAGAGAGGAGGAGGGAGTGGAGGAGGAAGGAGGAGAGGCGAGGGAGAGAGGGATAGAAGAGAGGAGGAGGGAGTGGAGGAGGAAGGAGGAGAGGAGAGGGAGAGAGGGATAAACGTGTGTACCAGGGTGACACTCCACTGTGAAACTGAATCCTCTGATGTAGCGAGTCACATTCCAGCCTGAGGAATGTCAGAGTCTGACCTCTAAAATACCTGATTACTGCTAGAGTCTCTCATCTCCTAGCAGGACCTCTTCACCTAGCAGGACCTCTTCACCTAGCAGGACCTCTAAAACACCTGATTACTGCTAGAGTCCCTCTTCTCCTAGCAGGACCTCTTCTCCTAGCAGGACCTCTTCTCCTAGCAGGACCTCTAAAACACCTGATTACTGCTAGAGTCCCTCTTCTCCTAGCAGGACCTCTTCTCCTAGCAGGACCTCTTCTCCTAGCAGGACCTCTTCTCCTAGCAGGACCTCTTCTCCTAGCAGGACCTCTAAAACACCTGATTACTGATAGAGTCTCTCTTCTCCTAGCAGGACCTCTTCTCCTAGCAGGACCTCTAAAACACCTGATTACTGCTAGAGTCCCTCTTCTCCTAGCAGGACCTCTTCTCCTAGCAGGACCTCTTCTCCAAGCAGGACCTCTCATCCTAGCAGGATCTCTTCTCCTAGCAGGACCTCTTCACCTAGCAGGACCTCTTCACCTAGCAGGATCTCTAAAACACCTGATCACTGCTAGAGTCCCTCTTCTCCTAGCAGGACCTCTTCTCCAAGCAGGACCTCTAAAACACCTGCTTACTGCTAGAGTCTCTCATCTCCTAGCAGGACCTCTTCACCTAGCAGGACCTCTTCTCCTAGCAGGACCTCTTCTCCTAGCAGGACCTCTTCTCCTAACAGGACCTCTTCTCCTAACAGGACCTCTTCTCCTAGCAGGACCTCTAAAACACCTGATTACTGCTAGAGTCCCTCGTCTCCTAGCAGGACCTCTTCTCCTAGCAGGACCTCTTCTCCTAGCAGGACCTCTTCTCCTAGCAGGACCTCTTCTCCTAGCAGGACCTCTTCTCCTAGCAGGACCTCTTCTCCTAGCAGGACCTCTCCTCCTAGCAGGACCTCTTCTCCTAGCAGGACCTCTAAAACACCTGATTACTGCTAGAGTCTCTCTTCTCCAAGCAGGACCTCTTCTCCGAGCAGGACCTCTTCTCCGAGCAGGACCTCTTCTCCTAGCAGGACCTCTTCTCCTAGCAGGACCTCTTCTCCTAGCAGGACCTCTTCTCCTAGCAGGACCTCTAAAACACCTGATTACTGCTAGAGTCCCTCTTCTCCTAACAGGACCTCTTTTCCTAGCACTCACCTCCTAGCACAGGTGAGGTAGTCCACTAGAGACAGGTGAGATAGTCCACTAGAGACAGGTGAGACAGTCCACTAAAGACAGGTGAGATAGTCCACTAGAGACAGGTGAGATAGTCCACTAGAGACAGTCCACTAGAGACAGATGAGATAGTCCACTAGAGACAGATGAGACAGTCCACTAGAGACAGGTGAGATAGTCCACTAGAGACAGGTGAGATAGTCCACTAGAGACAGGTGAGATAGTCCACTAGAGACAGGTGAGATAGTCCACTAGAGACAGTCCACTAGAGACAGGTGAGGTAGTCCACTAGAGACAGATAAGATAGTCCACTAGAGACAGGTGAGATAGTCCACTAGAGACAGGTAGGATAGTCCACTAGAGACAGGTGAGATAGTCCACTAGAGACGGGTGAGATAGTCCACTAGAGACGGGTGAGATAGTCCACTAGAGACAGATGAGATAGTCCACTAGAAACAGGTGAGACAGTCCACTAGAGAGAGTCCATTAGAGACAGTCCACTAGAGACAGGTGAGATAGTCCACTAGAGAGAGTCCACTAGAGACAGTCCACTAGAGACAGATGAGATAGTCCACTAGAAACAGGTGAGACAGTCCACTAGAAACAGGTGAGACAGTCCACTAGAAAGAGTCCATTAGAGACAGTCCACTAGAGACAGGTGAGATAGTCCACTAGAGAGAGTCCACTAGAGACAGCCCACTAGAGACAGGTGAGATAGTCCACTAGAGACAGGTGAGATAGTCCACTATAAACAGGTGAGACAGTCCACTAGAGAGAGTCCATTAGAGACAGTCCACTAGAGACAGGTGAGATAGTCCACTAGAGACAGGTGAGACAGTCCACTAGAGGCAGTCCACTAGAGACAGATGAGATAGTCCACTAGAAACAGGTGAGACAGTCCACTAGAGAGAGTCCATTAGAGACAGTCCACTAGAGACAGGTGAGATAGTCCACTAGAGAGAGTCCACTAGAGACAGTCCACTAGAGACAGATGAGATAGTCCACTAGAAACAGGTGAGACAGTCCACTAGAGAGAGTCCATTAGAGACAGTCCACTAGAGACAGGTGAGATAGTCCACTAGAGAGAGTCCACTAGAGACAGTCCACTAGAGACAGATGAGATAGTCCACTAGAAACAGGTGAGACAGTCCACTAGAAACAGGTGAGACAGTCCACTAGAAAGAGTCCATTAGAGACAGTCCACTAGAGACAGGTGAGATAGTCCACTAGAGAGAGTCCACTAGAGACAGCCCACTAGAGACAGGTGAGATAGTCCACTAGAGACAGGTGAGATAGTCCACTATAAACAGGTGAGACAGTCCACTAGAGAGAGTCCATTAGAGACAGTCCACTAGAGACAGGTGAGATAGTCCACTAGAGACAGGTGAGACAGTCCACTAGAGGCAGTCCACTAGAGACAGATGAGATAGTCCACTAGAAACAGGTGAGACAGTCCACTAGAGAGAGTCCATTAGAGACAGTCCACTAGAGACAGGTGAGATAGTCCACTAGAGAGAGTCCACTAGAGACAGTCCACTAGAGACAGATGAGATAGTCCACTAGAAACAGGTGAGACAGTCCACTAGAGAGAGTCCACTAGAGACAGCCCACTAGAGACAGGTGAGACAGTCCACTAGAGACAGCCCACTAGAGGCAGTCCACTAGAGACAGGTGAGACAGTCCACTAGAGACAGCCCACTAGAGGCAGTCCACTAGAGACAGGTGAGACAGTCCACTAGAGACAGCCCACTAGAGGCAGTCCACTAGAGACAGGTGAGACAGTCCACTAGAGACAGCCCACTAGAGGCAGTCCAGGGCGGCAGAGTAGCCTAGTGGTTAGAGCGTTGGACTAGTAACCGGAAGGTTGCAAGTTCAAATCCCCGAGCTGACAAGGTACAAATCTGTCGTTTAATAAAGGTCAAATAAAAAATAAAAATAAATAAAAAAGAGACAGGTGAGACAGTCCACTAAAGACAGTCCACTAAAGACAGTCCACTAAAGACAGTCCACTAAAGACAGTCCACTAAAGACAGTCCACTAAAGACAGTCCACTAAAGACAGTCCACTAAAGACAGTCCACTAAAGACAGTCCACTACAGACAGTCCACTAAAGACAGTCCACTAAAGACAGTCCACTACAGACAGTCCACTAAAGACAGTCCACTAAAGACAGTCCACTAAAGACAGTCCACTAAAGACAGTCCACTACAGACAGTCCACTAAAGACAGTCCACTACAGACAGTCCACTAAAGACAGTCCACTAAAGACAGTTAACGCCCTCTCGGACTAGAGACAGTCCACTAAAGACAGTCCACTAGAGGGAGTCCACTAGAGACAGGTGAGACAGTCCACTAAAGACAGTCCACTAGAGACAGGTGAGACAGTCCACTAAAGACAGTCCACTAGAGACAGGTGAGACAGTCCACTAGAGGCAGTTCACTAGAGACAGGTGAGATAGTCCTTTACTGTGTGAATGAGCCGGATCTAAACCAACCAGGTTAAATACCTGCAGCATCAGCAGGACTACATACCGCACAGTGTCACCACTACATAACATGTCATCATGTCACAATACTGGCAGACAACTGAAGGTGACAGACAGCATGTCACAACACCCATGACCCATCACTCTCAGGATTAGCAGCGATCTGTTCTCCCTCAGGGAGGCTACCCTCAGTCAGGCATTTCCCTTCCAATACATTCAGTGTAACCGTGTCAGGAGGGTAGAGAGGATTGGGATTCCCCTTCGGCCTGGTGGGACAGCAGCACAGAGGACTAGAACAACTGGAGAGAACAGCACACACACACACACACACACACACACACAAGCACACACACACACACACACACACACACACACACACACACACACACACACACACAGGTGTCAAGGGAAGACAGTTTGGATTTGGCTTCACACCAATCACATCACATCAAAAGCAAAACGTCATTGACAAAATTCTTTACAATTACTGCATCTTGTTGTGTTGTTGTCCTCCGGTGGCTAGCTAGCTAAAATTGTCCCTTTCCTAAATTAGCCTGGGATGGAGATAGGGATTTGGACTTGGACTTGTGGTTTTACTGGCCAATGATTATAACAGTGATTCTGATCCAACCATTAATTCATACATTGTGCCCCTGCACTGAGAGGATGGAAGTTCAGTATGTAGCTAGATGTAGAAGGCTAATATTAACTAGCTGGCTCATCGTTGCCCATGAAAGGATGTTAGGCCAGCAAGCAAGCATTTTAGCCAGGTAGCCTAGGACAACAAAACAACCTGCCTGGACAGAGAGCTAGCTAGCAGGACTATGACTACATGATTAGAACTGGCTAGCCAACCTGCCTGGATGGTGAACTAGCTAGCAGGACTATGACTACATGATTAGAACTGGCTAGCCAACCTGCCTGAACGGTGAACTAGCTAGCAGGACTACATGATTAGAACTGGCTAGCCAACCTGCCTGAACGGTGAACTAGCTAGCAGGATTATGACTACATGATTAGAACTGGCTAGCCAACCTGCCTGGACGGTGAACTAGCTAGCAGGACTACATGATTAGAACTGGCTAGCCAACCTGCCTGGACGGTGAACTAGCTAGCAGGACTACATGATTAGAACTGGCTAGCCAACCTGCCTGAACGGTGAACTAGCTAGCAGGACTACATGATTAGAACTGGCTAGCCAACCTGCCTGAACGGTGAACTAGCTAGCAGGACTTCAGAGTTCCTAGTAGACAGAGGGGCGAGCACAGAATACAGAGCGATATCAGTACACAGCTATGAGACTGTGTTCCATCAAATCTGTTGTTTACTAAATCACAGTGGGAATCTGACCACAAGAGGGACGTCTTGACGGGATAAGTGGAAAGCTGAAGGCTATAGTTAGGGATGGACAGCTGTTATTAAACCCTTTAGAGGACGGTTTGTCTCATGGTGTAACTGGACTCCAGTCCTGATAGATACTCTGATCGTCTTTAAAGTCACGTAATTCCAGACCAGCTGATCACCACGACTACGGATGGACTAGGAAGCAGCAGTGACACAGGTCTGATATGACAGGTAGTAGTAGATCACCATGTTTTAACACCCTCTCTGACGTGTGGTTGACAGGTAGTAGTGCATCACCATGGTTTAACACCCTCTCTGACGTGTGGTTGACAGGTAGTAGTGCATCACCATGGTTTAACACCCTCTCTGACGTGTGGTTGACAGGTAGTAGTAGATCACCATGGTTTAACACCCTCTCTGACGTGTGGTTGACAAGTAGTAGTGCATCACCATGGTTTAACACCCTCTCTGACGTGTGGTTGACAAGTAGTAGTGCATCACAATGGTTTAACACCCTCTCTGACGTGTGGTTGACAGGTAGTAGTGCATCACCATGGTTTAACGCCCTCTCTGACGTGTGGTTGACAGGTAGTAGAGCATCACCATGGTTTAACACCCTCTCTGACGTGTGGTTGACAGGTAGTAGTGCATCACCATGGTTTAACACCCTCTCTGACGTGTGGTTGACAGGTAGTAGTGCATCACCATGGTTTAACACCCTCTCTGACGTGTGGTTGACAGGTAGTAGTGCATCACCATGGTTTAACACCCTCTCTGACGTGTGGTTGACAGGTAGTAGTGCATCACAATGGTTTAACACCCTCTCTGACGTGTGGTTGACAGGTAGTAGTGCATCACCATGGTTTAACACCCTCTCTGACGTGTGGTTGACAGGTAGTAGTGCATCACCATGGTTTAACGCCCTCTCTGACGTGTGGTTGACAGGTAGTAGAGCAGCACCATGGTTTAACACCCTCTCTGACGTGTGGTTGACAGGTAGTAGTGCATTACCATGGTTTAACACCCTCTCTGACGTGTGGTTGACAGGTAGTAGTGCATCACCATGGTTTAACACCCTCTCTGACGTGTGGTTGACAGGTAGTAGTGCATCACCATGGTTTAACACCCTCTCTGACGTGTGGTTGACAGGTAGTAGTGCATCACCATGGTTTAACGCCCTCTCTGACGTGTGGTTGACAGGTAGTAGTGCATCACCATGGTTTAACGCCCTCTCTGACGTGTGGTTGACAGGTAGTAGTGCATCACCATGGTTTTACACCCTCTCTGACCTGTGGTTGACAGGTAGTAGTGCATCACCATGGTTTAACGCCCTCTCTGACGTGTGGTTGACAGGTAGTAGTGCATCACCATGGTTTAACGCCCTCTCTGACCTGTGGTCTGTTGAAACATACAATAGTAGAGGAATAGGTGGGAACTCTCACTCAGCCTCAAAAAGCTGATAAAGAAGCTGTTAGGACAGAGACAGATGCTTTGGGAAGGTTGTGAAAGGCTGAGCAACAGAAGGAAAACACTCTGATAAAGAGCAACTTGGAAGAAAGGACTTGACAAGGCTATTCCCAGGTTTTCTTTTCAAGGAACATTGATGTATGAATTTGAAGAATTCAGACAGTACCAGGTCAATAACAACAGACTGATGTCCTCGTTACACATTTACCAGCAGCCATGTTGTGTTGAGTCATGGTCCAGACGGAGAGCGAGAAGAGAGAGGAAGTCTTCCTGACACCATCTGTCCTCAGTGTAAACTCAGCTAAGCTCAGTCGCACCCCAGATAATACCCACAGGCCTCTACTGGTCCCTTCCTGGATAATACCCAGAATCATCTCTGCTCTGTTAATTGTTCCCAGAGCGTTCAGAGCTTTAATTGATTCCTCAAAAATAAACCAGCCAGCGTAACCCTGGGGGAATGGAGAGGCATCTCTACCGGGCCTGACAGTTCATACTGTAGGAGGGAGAGGGGCTTCTCTACCGGGCCTGACAGTTCATACTGTAGGAGGGAGTGGGGCATCTCTACCGGGCCTGACAGCTGATACTGTAGGAGGGAGTGGGGCATCTCTACCAGGCCTGACAGTTCTTCCTGTAGGAGGGGCTTCTCTAATGACCAGGTATGATGGTTCTTCCTGTAGGAGGGGCTTCTCTAATGACCAGGTATGATGGTTCTTCCTGTAGGAGGGGCTTCTCTAATGACCAGGTATGATGGTTCTTCCTGTAGGAGGGGCTTCTCTAATGACCAGGTATGATGGTTCTTCCTGTAGGAGGGGCTTCTCTAATGACCAGGTATGATGGTTCTTCCTGTAGGAGGGGCTTCTCTAATGACCAGGTATGATGGTTCTTCCTGTAGGAGGGGCTTCTCTAATGACCAGGTATGATGGTTCTTCCTGTAGGAGGGGCTTCTCTAATGACCAGGTATGATGGTTCGTTGATCAGTTATAAAGTTTAAAGCCGTCATTTTTGCATTTTTGCCCAAAGCGTTTTGGCCCATGGTTCTTTTTTTTGTTAAAACATCATAGAATTTCAATTGAGTTGAGCATTAAGGAGACTTACGTATGTAACTATTGTTATTGCTGAGTGCATATACAGAGCAGTCTATTAAAAGCCTCTATTTCACCTGCCAGAAGAGTTAGGTTGAGGATTGCAGAGGAAACTCATATTCCTATCATCGTCAACTGACATTTTTTCACTGGAGCTCAAATCTAATCATTTTCCCAGAGCGAGAAAAACCCACCCGTGTCCAACACATCACAGCTCACAGGGCCGTGAGAGGAGGGATAACTGGTGGCCTTTACTGATACCAGAGTCTGGGAACTTCCTAAAATACAACTCCTGGACCAGTGGACATCCCCATGGACGACCGCTGGACGGAGGCCAATCACAAGCCTGAGCGGATTAACAGGGCCCAATCAGAACTCTGACCCACTGGACGGAAGCCAATCAGAACTCTGACCCGGTGGACAGGAGCCAATCAGAACTCTGACCCGATGGACAGGGGCCAATCAGAATGTTCGCATGGATGGTTCCGGTCCCTGCTGACCACGTCCCTCTAATGCAGCAGTGTGTTCTGTTCCATTCCGTTCCATTTGGTTGCATCACTCAACATCTGGATAACAACAACATGTCAGGGAGGGAAAATATTGTCTTCTAAACAGGCCAGAATCAGGGAAAATATTGTCTTCTAAACAGGCCAGAATCAGGGAAAATATTGTCTTCTAACAGACCAGAATCAGGGAAAAGATAGGAGATGATTACACAACCTAGTGTCTCCTGATCAAAGATCTCTCAGGAGCCCCAGCAGACAGCTAGTTGTTCTAGACCCACATCAGAGGAGAGCCTTCACCCCCAGACGCACTAGCTAACGAGTAGAGACGTTACCAGTACCTTATCAGTCAACACAATACACAGAGAGAGAGACAGACTCACTAGCTAACGAGTAGAGACGTTACCAGTACCTTATCAGTCAACACAATACACAGAGAGAGAGACAGACTCACTAGCTAACGAGTAGAGACGTTACCAGTACCTTATCAGTCAACACAATACACAGAGAGAGAGACAGACTCACTAGCTAACGAGTAGAGACGTTACCAGTACCTTATCAGTCAACACAATACACAGAGAGAGAGACAGACTCACTAGCTAAGGAGTAGAGACGTTACCAGTACCTTATCAGTCAACACAATACACAGAGAGAGAGAGACTCACTAGCTAACGAGTAGAGATGTTACCAGTACCTTATCAGTCAACACAATACACAGAGAGAGAGACAGACGCACTAGCTAACGAGTAGAGACGTTACCAGTACCTTATCAGTCAACACAATACACAGAGAGAGAGAGACAGACTCACTAGCTAATGAGTAGAGACGTTACCAGTACCTTATCAGTCAACACAATACACAGAGAGAGAGACAGACTCACTAGCTAACGAGTAGAGACGTTACCAGTACCTTATCAGTCAACACAATACAGAGAGAGACAGACTCACTAGCTAACGAGTAGAGACGTTACCAGTACCTTATCAGTCAACACAATACAGAGAGAGACAGACTCACTAGCTAACGAGTAGAGACGTTACCAGTACCTTATCAGTCAACACAATACAGAGAGAGACAGACTCACTAGCTAACGAGTAGAGACGTTACCAGTACCTTATCAGTCAACACAATACACAGAGAGAGAGAGAGACAGACTCACTAGCTAACGAGTAGAGACGTTACCAGTACCTTATCAGTCAACACAATACACAGAGAGAGAGACAGACGCACTAGCTAACGAGTAGAGACGTTACCAGTACCTTATCAGTCAACACAATACACAGAGAGAGAGAGACAGACTCACTAGCTAATGAGTAGAGACGTTACCAGTACCTTATCAGTCAACACAATACACAGAGAGAGAGACTGACTCACTAGCTAACGAGTAGAGACATTACCAGTACCTTATCAGTCAACACAATACACAGAGAGAGAGAGAGACAGACTCACTAGCTAACGAGTAGAGACGTTACCAGTACCTTATCAGTCAACACAATACAGAGAGAGACAGACTCACTAGCTAACGAGTAGAGACGTTACCAGTACCTTATCAGTCAACACAATACACAGAGAGAGAGACAGACTCACTAGCTAACGAGTAGAGACGTTACCAGTACCTTATCAGTCAACACAATACACAGAGAGAGAGACAGACTCACTAGCTAACGAGTAGAGACGTTACCAGTACCTTATCAGTCAACACAATACACAGAGAGAGAGACAGACTCACTAGCTAACGAGTAGAGACGTTACCAGTACCTTATCAGTCAACACAATACACAGAGAGAGAGACAGACTCACTAGCTAACGAGTAGAGACGTTACCAGTACCTTATCAGTCAACACAATACACAGAGAGAGAGACAGACTCACTAGCTAACGAGTAGAGACGTTACCAGTACCTTATCAGTCAACACAATACACAGAGAGAGAGACAGACTCACTAGCTAACGAGTAGAGACGTTACCAGTACCTTATCAGTCAACACAATACACAGAGAGAGAATTACAATTATAGCTGCCGGTCTCTTGGGGTATGTCTCTATAAGCTTGGCACATGAGGCCACTGGGATTTCTGCCCATTCTTCAAGGCAAAACTGCTCCAGCTCCTTCAAGTTGGATGGGTTCCGCTGGTGTACCGCAATCTTTAAGTCATACCACAGATTCTCAATTGGATTGAGGTCTGAGCTTTGACTAGGTCATTCCAAGACATTTAAATGTTTTCCCTTAAACCACCCAAGAGTTGCTTTAGCAGTATGCTTAGGGTCATTGTCCTGCTGGAAGGTAAACCCCCGTCCCAGTCTCAAATCTCTGGAAGACTCAAGAATTTCCCTGTATTTAGCGCCATCCATCCATCTTTCAATTCTGACCAGTTTCCCAGTCCCTGCAGATAAACATCCCCACAGCATGATGCTGCCACCACCATACTTCACTGTGGGGATGCTGTTCTCGGGGTGATGAGAGGTGTTGGGTTTGTGACAGACATAGCGCTATCCTTGATGGCCAAAAAGCTAATGTTTTGTCTCATCTCACCAGAGTACCTTCTTCCATATGTTTGGGGAGTCTCCCACATGCCTTTTGTACGAACACCAAACATATTTGCTTATTTTTTTCTTTAAGCATTGGCTTTTTTCTGGCCACTCTTCTGTAAAGCCCAGCTCTGTGGAGTGTACGGCTTAAAGTGGTCCTATGGACAGCCACTCTTCTGTAAAGCCCAGCTCTGTGGAGTGTACGGCTTAAAGTGGTCCTATGGACAGCCACTCTTCTGTAAAGCCCAGCTCTGTGGAGTGTACGGCTTAAAGTGGTCCTATGGACAGCCACTCTTCTGTAAAGCCCAGCTCTGTGGAGTGTACGGCTTAAAGTGGTCCTATGGACAGCCACTCTTCTGTAAAGCCCAGCTCTGTGGAGTGTACGGCTTAAAGTGGTCCTATGGACAGCCACTCTTCTGTAAAGCCCAGCTCTGTGGAGTGTACGGCTTAAAGTGGTCCTATGGACAGCCACTCTTCTGTAAAGCCCAGCTCTGTGGAGTGTACGGCTTAAAGTGGTCCTATGGACAGCCACTCTTCTGTAAAGCCCAGCTCTGTGGAGTGTACGGCTTAAAGTGGTCCTATGGACAGCCACTCTTCTGTAAAGCCCAGCTCTGTGGAGTGTATGGCTTAAAGTGGTCCTATGGACAGCCACTCTTCCATAAAGCCCAGCTCTGTGGAGTGTACGGCTTAAAGTGGTCCTATGGACAGCCACTCTTCTGTAAAGCCCAGCTCTGTGGAGTGTACGGCTTAAAGTGGTCCTATGGACAGATACTCCAATCTCTGCTGTGAGGCTTTGCAGCTCCTTCAGGGTTATCTTTGGTCTCTTTGTTGCCTCTCTGATTAATGCCCTCCTTGCCTGGTCCGTGAGTTTTGGTGGGCGGCCCTCTCTTGGCAGGTTTGTGGTGGTGACATATTCTTTCCATTTTTTATTAATGGATTTAATGGTGCTCCGTGGGATGTTCAACGTTTTATAATCCAACCCTGATCGGTACTTCTCCACAACTTTGCTCTTCATGGTGCTGCTTGCTTGGTGGTACACCTTGCTTAGGGGTGTTGCAGACTCTGGGGCCTTTCAGAACAGGTGTATATATAATGAGATCATGTGACAGATCATGTGACACTTAGATTGCACACAGGTGGACTTTATTTAATGAATGATGTGACTTCTGAAGGTAATTGGTTGCACCAGATCTTATGTAGGGGCTTCATAGCAAAGGGGCTGAAAACACGGACCCCTTTTTTAAATTTCACTTCACCAATTTGGACTATTTTGTGTATGTCCATTACATGAAATCCACATTAAAAATCTATTTAAATTACAGGTTGTAATGCAACAAAATAGGAAAAACTCCAAGGGGGATGGAGACTTTTACAAGGCTCTGTATGTTTCCCATGCCAATAAAGCCCTTCAGACAGACAGACAGACAGACAGTGACCCAGAGACAGGGTAATAGATAGATAGGGGTTTTACGTGACATAGCTCCAGGGAAACCAGTTGTACCTGTGGGAGATGAATGGAACGAGGAGCTGAAAGGCTCACAACACCAATTACCAGGCAGGCCACTGGAGAGGTGCTTTAACGACACCAATTACCAGGCAGGTCACTGGAGAGGTGCTTTAATGAACTCGCTACTTATTAATAACTGCTGACCTCTTCCTGATCCTGATGATGGCGTTGACGACGACCGGAGATATTGCTCATTAACAAACCAGGGGCACATTAATAGAACAACTCAGTTGATCTATAAAGAACGGGTAACGAAGGTCAAGGTTACCTCAAACTACCAACACAGGTGACCACTCCTGACCTTTATTAAAAGGTGCAATATGCAGAAATTCCTCCGCAATTTCCTAGGTTACGCAAATTCTAATATTTCACCTAATTTCAGTTTTATGTGACAAGACAATCAATGTATAGAGTAGAGAATCCTTGTACCACAGGTATGACAATAACACAGGGGTCATAGACCTAGAGTGGTGGACTGGTACAACAATAACACAGGGGTCATAGACCTAGAGTGGTGGACTGGTACAACAATAACACAGGGGTCATAGACCTAGAGTGGTGGACTGGTACAACAATAACACAGGGGTCATAGACCTAGAGTGGTGGACTGGTACAACAATAACACAGGGGTCATAGACCTAGAGTGGTGGACTGGTACAACAATAACACAGGGGTCATAGACCTAGAGTGGTGGACTGGTACAACAATAACACAGGGGTCATAGACCTAGAGTGGTGGACTGGTACAACAATAACACAGGGGTCATAGACCTAGAGTGGTGGACTGGTATGTCAATAACACAGGGGTCATAGACCTAGAGTGGTGGACTGGTATGACAATAACACAGGGGTCATAGACCTAGAGTGGTGGACTGGTACAACAATAACACAGGGGTCATAGACCTAGAGTGGTGGACTGGTATGACAATAACACAGGGGTCATAGACCTAGAGTGGTGGACTGGTACGCCAATAACATAGGGGTCATAGACCTAGAGTGGTGGACTGGTACGCCAATAACACAGGGGTCATAGACCTAGAGTGGTGGACTGGTACAACAATAACACAGGGGTCATAGACCTAGAGTGGTGGACTGGAACAACAATAACACAGGGGACATAGACCTAGAGTGGTGGACTGGTACAACAATAACACAGGGGTCATAGACCTAGAGTGGGTGGACTGGTATGACAATAACACAGGGGTCATAGACCTAGAGTGGTGGACTGGTACGCCAATAACACAGGGGTCATTGACCTAGAGTGGTGGACTGGTACGCCAATAACACAGGGGTCATAGACCTAGAGTGGTGGACTGGTCCAACAATAACACAGGGGTCATAGACCTAGAGTGGTGGACTGGTACAACAATAACACAGGGGTCATAGACCTAGAGTGGTGGACTGGTACAACAATAACACAGGGGTCGTAGACCTAGAGTGGTGGACTGGTACAACAATAACACAGGGGTCGTAGACCTAGAGTGGTGGACTGGTACAACAATAACACAGGGGTCATAGACCTAGAGTGGTGGACTGGTACAACAATAACACAGGGGTCATAGACCTAGAGTGGTGGACTGGTACGACAATAACACAGGGGTCATAGACCTAGAGTGGTGGACTGGTACGACAATAACACAGGGGTCATAGACCTAGAGTGGTGGACTGGTACAACAATAACACAGGGGTCATAGACCTAGAGTGGTGGACTGGTACAACAATAACACAGGGGTCATAGACCTAGAGTGGTGGACTGGTACAACAATAACACAGGGGTCATAGACCTAGAGCGGTGAACTGGTACAACAATAACACAGGGGTCATAGACCTAGAGTGGTGGACTGGTACAACAATAACACAGGGGTCATAGACCTAGAGTGGTGGACTGGTACAACAATAACACAGGGGTCATAGACCTAGAGTGGTGGACTGGTATGACAATAACACAGGGGTCATAGACCTAGAGTGGTGGACTGGTACGCCAATAACACAGGGGTCATAGACCTAGAGTGGTGGACTGGTCCAACAATAACACAGGGGTCATAGACCTAGAGTGGTGGACTGGTACGACAATAACACAGGGGTCATAGACCTAGAGTGGTGGACTGGTAAAACAATAACACAGGGGTCATAGACCTAGAGTGGTGGACTGGTACAACAATAACACAGGGGTCATAGACCTAGAGTGGTGGACTGGTATGACAATAACACAGGGGTCATAGACCTAGAGTGGTGGACTGGTACAACAATAACACAGGGGTCATAGACCTAGAGTGGTGGACTGGTACGACAATAACACAGGGGTCATAGACCTAGAGTGGTGGACTGGTACAACAATAACACAGGGGTCGTAGACCTAGAGTGGTGGACTGGTACAACAATAACACAGGGGTCATAGACCTAGAGTGGTGGACTGGTACAACAATAACACAGGGGTCATAGACCTAGAGTGGTGGACTGGAACAACAATAACACAGGGGACATAGACCTAGAGTGGTGGACTGGTACAACAATAACACAGGGGTCATAGACCTAGAGTGGTGGACTGGTACAACAATAACACAGGGGTCATAGACCTAGAGTGGTGGACTGGTACAACAATAACACAGGGGTCATAGACCTAGAGTGGTGGACTGGTACAACAATAACACAGGGGTCATAGACCTAGAGTGGTGGACTGGTACAACAATAACACAGCATGGCAACAACACATGACAACACAGCATGGTAGCAACACATGACAACACAGCATGGCAACAACACATGACAACACAGCATGGCAGCAACACATGACAACACAGCATGGCAACAACACATGAAAACACAACATGGCAGCACCACAGCATGGCAGCACCACAGAATGGCAGCACCACAACATGGTAGCAGTACAACATGGTAGCAGTACAACATGGTAGCAGTACTACATGGCAGCACCACAACATGGTAGCATTACAACATGGCAGCACCACAACATGGCAGCACCACAACATGGCAGCACCACAACATGGCAGCACCACAACATGGTAGCACCACTACATGGTAGCAGTACAACATGGCAGCACCACTACATGGTAGCACCACTACATGGCAGCACCACAACATGGTAGCAGTACAACATGGCAGCACCACTACATGGCAGCACCACAACATGGTAGCAGCACAAGCATCAAAGCAGCCCAGGACCTTGAAGGAACCCTTGAACACAGCGAAAGAGTAGCAGGACATTCTTAGTCACAATGTAATCTTGCAGTGTGTGTGTGGGTGGTACCATACACTGGAGAGGAACGGCTAAGAGAAGATCATGTGTTTGGTCAGGGTGCAGCGGACAGGATAGAGGTCAAGTGAATGAGGAAGCAGAGACAGGGTGTTGAGGACGACCATGTTTCAGAAGCCTAGTGATCTGAAGAGATGCAGGAAATAGCAGTGTACAGGTCTTTCTTCTCGTTAAAGACCATGTTTCAGAAGCCTAGTGATCTGAAGAGATGCAGGAAATAGCAGTGTACAGGTCTTTATTCTCGTTAAAGACCATGTTTCAGAAGCGTAGTGATCTGAAGTGATGCAGGAAATAGCAGTGTACAGGTCTTTCTTCTCGTTAAAGACCATGTTTCAGAAGCCTAGTGAACTGAAGTGATGCAGGAAATAGCAGTGTACAGGTCTTTCTTCTCGTTAAAGACCATGTTTCAGAAACCTAGTGAACTGAAGTGATGCAGGAAATAGCAGTGTACAGATCTTTCTTCTCGTTAAAGACCATGTTTCAGAAGTGTAGTGATCTGAAGTGATGCAGGAAATAGCAGTGTACAGGTCTTTCTTCTCGTTAAAGACCATGTTTCATTCCCAAAGCCTCGGCGACAGAGGGGACAGCAAGAATGTCCCAAGTATTGACTTTTCTCTTTAACACTTTGACTTGGACTCAGAATTGACCCACATCAAATGTTTCAACGCCCCATATTCTACATGATTTAACGGTATGCCTTTGTCCTGAATTACTTAGGCTACGATCCAAATCAATTCAAAGTGTGTGAAAATATGTTGAAATGACATCTTAGCAGTTTGATTGACATTAGGAAAGGCTTTGGATGGAAGGGCTGGATGTTCGCGTGAAAGATATCAATGAGACCTCTGGTCCACCCCAAAACAGAGAACACCCTCCTACCAACCAGGGAACACCCCCAACCAACCAGGGAACACCCTCCTACCAACCAGGGAACACCCTTCTACCAAACAGGGAACACCCTCCTACCAACCAGGGAACACCCTCCTACCAACTAGGGAACACCCTCCTACCAACCAGGGAACACCCCCAACCAACCAGGGAACACCCTCCTACCAACCAGGGAACACCCTCCTACCAACCAGGGAACACCCTCCTACCAACCAGGGAACACCCTCCTACCAACCAGGGAACACCCTCCTACCCACCAGGGAACACCCTCCTACCAACCAGGGAACACCCTCCTACCAACCAGGGAACACCCTCCTACCAACCAGGGAACACTCTCCTACCAACCAGGGAACACCCTCCTACCAACCAGGGAACACCCTCCTACCAACCAGGGAACACCCTCCTACCTCATTACCCTTTAGTAATGAGTTCCCCAGCCCTAGGTACATACAGCAGACAACCCTTTAGTAATGAGTTCCCCAGCCCTAGGTACATACAGCAGACAACCCTTTAGTAATGAGTTCCCCAGCCCTAGTTACATACAGCAGACAACCCTTTAGTAATGAGTTCCCCAGCCCTAGGTACATACAGCAGGCAACCCTTTAGTAATGAGTTCCCCAGCCCTAGGTACATACAGCAGACAACCCTTTAGTAATGAGTTCCCCAGCCCTAGTTACATACAGCAGACAACCCTTTAGTAATGAGTTCCCCAGCCCTAGGTACATACAGCAGACAACCCTTTAGTAATGAGTTCCCCAGCCCTAGGTACATACAGCAGACAACCCTTTAGTAATGAGTTCCCCAGCCCTAGGTACATACAGCAGACAACCCTTTAGTAATGAGTTCCCCAGCCCTAGGTACATACAGCAGACAACCCTTTAGTAATGAGTTCCCCAGCCCTAGTTACATACAGCAGACAACCCTTTAGTAATGAGTTCCCCAGCCCTAGGTACATACAGCAGACAACCCTTTAGTAATGAGTTCCCCAGCCCTAGTTACATACAGCAGACAACCCTTTAGTAATGAGTTCCCCAGCCCTAGGTACATACAGCAGACAACCCTTTAGTAATGAGTTCCCCAGCCCTAGTTACATACAGCAGGCAACCCTTTAGTAATGAGTTCCCCAGCCCTAGTTACATACAGCAGACAACCCTTTAGTAATGAGTTCCCCAGCCCAAGGTACATACTGCAGACAACCCTTTAGTAATGAGTTCCCCAGCCCTAGGTACATACAGCAGACAACCCTTTAGTAATGAGTTCCCCAGCCCTAGTTACATACAGCAGACAACCCTTTAGTAATGAGTTCCCCAGCCCTAGTTACATACAGCAGACAACCCTTTAGTAATGAGTTCCCCAGCCCTAGTTACATACAGCAGACAACCCTTTAGTAATGAGTTCCCCAGCCCTAGTTACATACAGCAGACAACCCTTTAGTAATGAGTTGCCCAGCCCTAGGTACATACAGCAGACAACCCTTTAGTAATGAGTTCCCCAGCCCTAGTTACATACAGCAGACAACCCTTTAGTAATGAGTTCCCCAGCCCTAGGTACATACAGCAGACAACCCTTTAGTAATGAGTTCCCCAGCCCTAGGTACATACAGCAGACAACCCTTTAGTAATGAGTTCCCCAGCCCTAGGTACATACAGCAGACAACCCTTTAGTAATGAGTTCCCCAGCCCTAGTTACATACAGCAGACAACCCTTTAGTAATGAGTTCCCCAGCCCTATTTACATACAGCAGACAACCCTTTAGTAATGAGTTCCCCAGCCCTAGTTACATACAGCAGACAACCCTTTAGTAATGAGTTCCCCAGCCCTAGTTACATACAGCAGACAACCCTTTAGTAATGAGTTCCCCAGCCCAAGGTACATACTGCAGACAACCCTTTAGTAATGAGTTCCCCAGCCCTAGGTACATACAGCAGACAACCCTTTAGTAATGGGTTCCCCAGCCCTAGTTACATACAGCAGAAAACCCTTTAGTAATGAGTTCCCCAGCCCTAGTTACATACAGCAGACAACCCTTTAGTAATGAGTTCCCCAGCCCTAGTTACATACAGCAGACAACCCTTTAGTAATGAGTTCCCCAGCCCTAGTTACATACAGCAGACAACCCTTTAGTAATGAGTTGCCCAGCCCTAGGTACATACAGCAGACAACCCTTTAGTAATGAGTTCCCCAGCCCTAGTTACATACAGCAGACAACCCTTTAGTAATGAGTTCCCCAGCCCTAGTTACATACAGCAGACAACCCTTTAGTAATGAGTTCCCCAGCCCTAGTTACATACAGCAGACAACCCTTTAGTAATGAGTTCCCCAGCCCTAGTTACATACAGCAGACAACCCTTTAGTAATGAGTTCCCCAGCCCTAGTTACATACAGCAGACAACCCTTTAGTAATGAGTTCCCCAGCCCTAGGTACATACAGCAGACAACCCTTTAGTAATGAGTTCCCCAGCCCTAGGTACATACAGCAGACAACCCTTTAGTAATGAGTTCCCCAGCCCTAGGTACATACAGCAGACAACCCTTTAGTAATGAGTTCCCCAGCCCTAGTTACATACAGCAGACAACCCTTTAGTAATGAGTTCCCCAGCCTTAGGTACATACAGCAGACAACCCTTTAGTAATGAGTTCCCCAGCCCTAGTTACATACAGCAGACAACCCTTTAGTAATGAGTTCCCCAGCCCTAGGTACATACAGCAGACAACCCTTTAGTAATGAGTTCCCCAGCCCTAGGTACATACAGAAGACAACCCTTTAGTAATGAGTTCCCCAGCCCTAGTTACATACAGCAGACAACCCTTTAGTAATGAGTGCCCCAGCCCTAGTTACATACAGCAGACAACCCTTTAGTAATGAGTTCCCCAGCCCTAGGTACATACAGCAGACAACCCTTTAGTAATGAGTTCCCCAGCCCTAGTTACATACAGCAGACAACCCTTTAGTAATGAGTTCCCCAGCCCTAGGTACATACAGCAGACAACCCTTTAGTAATGAGTTCCCCAGCCCTAGGTACATACAGCAGACAACCCTTTAGTAATGAGTTCCCCAGCCCTAGTTACATACAGCAGACAACCCTTTAGTAATGAGTTCCCCAGCCCTAGGTACATACAGCAGACAACCCTTTAGTAATGAGTTCCCCAGCCCTAGGTACATACAGCAGACAACCCTTTAGTAATGAGTTCCCCAGCCCTAGTTACATACAGCAGACAACCCTTTAGTAATGAGTTCCCCAGCCCTAGGTACATACAGCAGACAACCCTTTAGTAATGAGTTCCCCAGCCCTAGTTACATACAGCAGACAACCCTTTAGTAATGAGTTCCCCAGCCCTAATAACATACAGCAGGCAACCCTTTAGTAATGAGTTCCCCAGCGCTAGGTACATACAGCAGACAACCCTTTAGTAATGAGTTCCCCAGCCCTAATCTAAGTGTGCGTTCTCTAATTCTCTCCTTCTCTCTTTCTTTCTCTCTCTCGGAGGACCTGAGCCCTAGGACCATGCCCCAGGACTACCTGACATGATGACTCCTTGCTGTCCCCAGTCCACCTGGCCATGCTGCTGTTCCAGTTTCAACTGACCTGAGCCCTAGGACCATGCCCCAGGACTACCTGACATGATGACTCCTTGCTGTCCCCAGTCCACCTGGCCATGCTGCTGTTCCAGTTTCAACTGACCTGAGCCCTAGGACCATGCCCCAGGACTACCTGACATGATGACTCCTTGCTGTCCCCAGTCCACCTGGCCATGCTGCTGTTCCAGTTTCAACTGACCTGAGCCCTAGGACCATGCCCCAGGACTACCTGACATGATGACTCCTTGCTGTCCCCAGTCCACCTGGCCATGCTGCTGCTCCAGTTTCAACTTCCACCTGACTGTGCTGCTGCTCCAGTTTCAACTGTTCTGCCTTATTATTATTCGACCATGCTGGTCATTTATGAACATTTGAACATCTTGGCCATGTTCTGTTATAATCTCCACCCGGCACAGCCAGAAGAGGACTGGCCACCCCACATAGCCTGGTTCCTCTCTAGGTTTCTTCCTAGGTATTGGCCTTTCTAGGGAGTTTTTCCTAGCCACCGTGCTTCTACACCTGCATTGCTTGCTGTTTGGGGTTTTAGGCTGGGTTTCTGTACAGCACTTTGAGATATCAGCTGATGTACGAAGGGCTATATAAATACATTTGATTTGATTTGATTTAGTTACATACAGCAGACAACCCTTTAGTAATGAGTTCCCCAGCCCTAGGTACATACTGCAGACAACCCTTTAGTAATGAGTTCCCCAGCCCTAGTTACATACAGCAGACAACCCTTTAGTAATGAGTTCCCCAGCCCTAGTTACATACAGCAGACAACCCTTTAGTAATGAGTTCCCCAGCCCTAGTTACATACAGCAGACAACCCTTTAGTAATGAGTTCCCCAGCCCTAGTTACATACAGCAGACAACCCTTTAGTAATGAGTTCCCCAGCCCTAGTTACATACAGCAGACAACCCTTTAGTAATGAGTTCCCCAGCCCTAGTTACATACAGCAGACAACCCTTTAGTAATGAGTTCCCCAGCCCTAGTTACATACAGCAGACAACCCTTTAGTAATGAGTTCCCCAGCCCTAGGTACATACAGCAGACAACCCTTTAGTAATGAGTTCCCCAGCCCTAGTTACATACAGCAGACAACCCTTTAGTAATGAGTTCCCCAGCCCTAGTTACATACAGCAGACAACCCTTTAGTAATGAGTTCCCCAGCCCTAGGTACATACAGCAGACAACCCTTTAGTAATGAGTTCCCCAGCCCTAGTTACATACAGCAGACAACCCTTTAGTAATGAGTTCCCCAGCCCTAGTTACATACAGCAGACAACCCTTTAGTAATGAGTTCCCCAGCCCTAGGTACATACAGCAGACAACCCTTTAGTAATGAGTTTCCCCAGCCCTAGGTACATACAGCAGACAACCCTTTAGTAATGAGTTCCCCAGCCCTAGGTACATACAGCAGACAACCCTTTAGTAATGAGTTTCCCCAGCCCTAGTTACATACAGCAGACAACCCTTTAGTAATGAGTTCCCCAGCCCTAGTTACATACAGCAGACAACCCTTTAGTAATGAGTTCCCCAGCCCTAGATACATACAGCAGACAACCCTTTAGTAATGAGTTCCCCAGCCCTAGTTACATACAGCAGACAACCCTTTAGTAATGAGTTCCCCAGCCCTAGTTACATACAGCAGACAACCCTTTAGTAATGAGTTCCCCAGCCCTAGTTACATACAGCAGACAACCCATTAGTAATGAGTTCCCCAGCCCTAGGTACATACAGCAGACAACCCTTTAGTAATGAGTTCCCCAGCCCTAGGTACATACAGCAGACAACCCTTTAGTAATGAGTTCCCCAGCCCTAGGTACATACAGCAGACAACCCTTTAGTAATGAGTTCCCCAGCCCTAGGTACATACAGCAGACAACCCTTTAGTAATGAGTTCCCCAGCCCTAGTTACATACAGCAGACAACCCTTTAGTAATGAGTTCCCCAGCCCTAGGTACATACAGCAGACAACCCTTTAGTAATGAGTTCCCCAGCCCTAGTTACATACAGCAGACAACCCTTTAGTAATGAGTTCCCCAGCCCTAGGTACATACAGCAGACAACCCTTTAGTAATGAGTTCCCCAGCCCTAGGTACATACAGCAGACAACCCTTTAGTAATGAGTTCCCCAGCCCTAGTTACATACAGCAGACAACCCTTTAGTAATGAGTTCCCCAGCCCTAGGTACATACAGCAGACAACCCTTTAGTAATGAGTTCCCCAGCCCTAGTTACATACAGCAGACAACCCTTTAGTAATGAGTTCCCCAGCCCTAGGTACATACAGCAGACAACCCTTTAGTAATGAGTTCCCCAGCCCTAGTTACATACAGCAGACAACCCTTTAGTAATGAGTTCCCCAGCCCTAATAACATACAGCAGACAACCCTTTAGTAATGAGTTCCCCAGCGCTAGGTACATACAGCAGACAACCCTTTAGTAATGAGTTCCCCAGCCCTAATCTAAGTGTGCGTTCTCTAATTCTCTCCTTCTCTCTTTCTTTCTCTCTCTCGGAGGACCTGAGCCCTAGGACCATGCCCCAGGACTACCTGACATGATGACTCCTTGCTGTCCCCAGTCCACCTGGCCATGCTGCTGTTCCAGTTTCAACTGACCTGAGCCCTAGGACCATGCCCCAGGACTACCTGACATGATGACTCCTTGCTGTCCCCAGTCCACCTGGCCATGCTGCTGTTCCAGTTTCAACTGACCTGAGCCCTAGGACCATGCCCCAGGACTACCTGACATGATGACTCCTTGCTGTCCCCAGTCCACCTGGCCATGCTGCTGTTCCAGTTTCAACTGACCTGAGCCCTAGGACCATGCCCCAGGACTACCTGACATGATGACTCCTTGCTGTCCCCAGTCCACCTGGCCATGCTGCTGCTCCAGTTTCAACTTCCACCTGACTGTGCTGCTGCTCCAGTTTCAACTGTTCTGCCTTATTATTATTCGACCATGCTGGTCATTTATGAACATTTGAACATCTTGGCCATGTTCTGTTATAATCTCCACCCGGCACAGCCAGAAGAGGACTGGCCACCCCACATAGCCTGGTTCCTCTCTAGGTTTCTTCCTAGGTATTGGCCTTTCTAGGGAGTTTTTCCTAGCCACCGTGCTTCTACACCTGCATTGCTTGCTGTTTGGGGTTTTAGGCTGGGTTTCTGTACAGCACTTTGAGATATCAGCTGATGTACGAAGGGCTATATAAATACATTTGATTTGATTTGATTTAGTTACATACAGCAGACAACCCTTTAGTAATGAGTTCCCCAGCCCTAGGTACATACTGCAGACAACCCTTTAGTAATGAGTTCCCCAGCCCTAGTTACATACAGCAGACAACCCTTTAGTAATGAGTTCCCCAGCCCTAGTTACATACAGCAGACAACCCTTTAGTAATGAGTTCCCCAGCCCTAGTTACATACAGCAGACAACCCTTTAGTAATGAGTTCCCCAGCCCTAGTTACATACAGCAGACAACCCTTTAGTAATGAGTTCCCCAGCCCTAGTTACATACAGCAGACAACCCTTTAGTAATGAGTTCCCCAGCCCTAGTTACATACAGCAGACAACCCTTTAGTAATGAGTTCCCCAGCCCTAGTTACATACAGCAGACAACCCTTTAGTAATGAGTTCCCCAGCCCTAGGTACATACAGCAGACAACCCTTTAGTAATGAGTTCCCCAGCCCTAGTTACATACAGCAGACAACCCTTTAGTAATGAGTTCCCCAGCCCTAGTTACATACAGCAGACAACCCTTTAGTAATGAGTTCCCCAGCCCTAGGTACATACAGCAGACAACCCTTTAGTAATGAGTTCCCCAGCCCTAGTTACATACAGCAGACAACCCTTTAGTAATGAGTTCCCCAGCCCTAGTTACATACAGCAGACAACCCTTTAGTAATGAGTTCCCCAGCCCTAGGTACATACAGCAGACAACCCTTTAGTAATGAGTTTCCCCAGCCCTAGGTACATACAGCAGACAACCCTTTAGTAATGAGTTCCCCAGCCCTAGGTACATACAGCAGACAACCCTTTAGTAATGAGTTCCCCAGCCCTAGTTACATACAGCAGACAACCCTTTAGTAATGAGTTCCCCAGCCCTAGTTACATACAGCAGACAACCCTTTAGTAATGAGTTCCCCAGCCCTAGATACATACAGCAGACAACCCTTTAGTAATGAGTTCCCCAGCCCTAGTTACATACAGCAGACAACCCTTTAGTAATGAGTTCCCCAGCCCTAGTTACATACAGCAGACAACCCTTTAGTAATGAGTTCCCCAGCCCTAGTTACATACAGCAGACAACCCATTAGTAATGAGTTCCCCAGCCCTAGGTACATACAGCAGACAACCCTTTAGTAATGAGTTCCCCAGCCCTAGGTACATACAGCAGACAACCCTTTAGTAATGAGTTCCCCAGCCCTAGGTACATACAGCAGACAACCCTTTAGTAATGAGTTCCCCAGCCCTAGGTACATACAGCAGACAACCCTTTAGTAATGAGTTCCCCAGCCCTAGTTACATACAGCAGACAACCCTTTAGTAATGAGTTCCCCAGCCCTAGGTACATACAGCAGACAACCCTTTAGTAATGAGTTCCCCAGCCCTAGTTACATACAGCAGACAACCCTTTAGTAATGAGTTCCCCAGCCCTAGGTACATACAGCAGACAACCCTTTAGTAATGAGTTCCCCAGCCCTAGGTACATACAGCAGACAACCCTTTAGTAATGAGTTCCCCAGCCCTAGTTACATACAGCAGACAACCCTTTAGTAATGAGTTCCCCAGCCCTAGTTACATACAGCAGACAACCCTTTAGTAATGAGTTCCCCAGCCCTAATAACATACAGCAGACAACCCTTTAGTAATGAGTTCCCCAGCCCTAATAACATACAGCAGACAACCCTTTAGTAATGAGTTCCCCAGCGCTAGGTACATACAGCAGACAACCCTTTAGTAATGAGTTCCCCAGCCCTAATCTAAGTGTGCGTTCTCTAATTCTCTCCTTCTCTCTTTCTTTCTCTCTCTCGGAGGACCTGAGCCCTAGGACCATGCCCCAGGACTACCTGACATGATGACTCCTTGCTGTCCCCAGTCCACCTGGCCATGCTGCTGTTCCAGTTTCAACTGACCTGAGCCCTAGGACCATGCCCCAGGACTACCTGACATGATGACTCCTTGCTGTCCCCAGTCCACCTGGCCATGCTGCTGTTCCAGTTTCAACTGACCTGAGCCCTAGGACCATGCCCCAGGACTACCTGACATGATGACTCCTTGCTGTCCCCAGTCCACCTGGCCATGCTGCTGTTCCAGTTTCAACTGACCTGAGCCCTAGGACCATGCCCCAGGACTACCTGACATGATGACTCCTTGCTGTCCCCAGTCCACCTGGCCATGCTGCTGCTCCAGTTTCAACTTCCACCTGACTGTGCTGCTGCTCCAGTTTCAACTGTTCTGCCTTATTATTATTCGACCATGCTGGTCATTTATGAACATTTGAACATCTTGGCCATGTTCTGTTATAATCTCCACCCGGCACAGCCAGAAGAGGACTGGCCACCCCACATAGCCTGGTTCCTCTCTAGGTTTCTTCCTAGGTATTGGCCTTTCTAGGGAGTTTTTCCTAGCCACCGTGCTTCTACACCTGCATTGCTTGCTGTTTGGGGTTTTAGGCTGGGTTTCTGTACAGCACTTTGAGATATCAGCTGATGTACGAAGGGCTATATAAATACATTTGATTTGATTTGATTTAGTTACATACAGCAGACAACCCTTTAGTAATGAGTTCCCCAGCCCTAAGTACATACTGCAGACAACCCTTTAGTAATGAGTTCCCCAGCCCTAGTTACATACAGCAGACAACCCTTTAGTAATGAGTTCCCCAGCCCTAGTTACATACAGCAGACAACCCTTTAGTAATGAGTTCCCCAGCCCTAGTTACATACAGCAGACAACCCTTTAGTAATGAGTTCCCCAGCCCTAGTTACATACAGCAGACAACCCTTTAGTAATGAGTTCCCCAGCCCTAGGTACATACAGCAGACAACTCTTTAGTAATGAGTTCCCCAGCCCTAGTTACATACAGCAGACAACCCTTTAGTAATGAGTTCCCCAGCCCTAGTTACATACAGCAGACAACCCTTTAGTAATGAGTTTCCCCAGCCCTAGGTACATACAGCAGACAACCCTTTAGTAATGAGTTTCCCCAGCCCTAGGTACATACAGCAGACAACCCTTAGTAATGAGTTCCCCAGCCCTAGGTACATACAGCAAGACAACCCTTTAGTAATGAGTTCCCCAGCCCTAGTTACATACAGCAGACAACCCTTTAGTAATGAGTTCCCCAGCCCTAGTTACATACAGCAGACAACCCTTTAGTAATGAGTTCCCCAGCCCTAGGTACATACAGCAGACAACCCTTTAGTAATGAGTTCCCCAGCCCTAGTTACATACAGCAGACAACCCTTTAGTAATGAGTTCCCCAGCCCTAGTTACATACAGCAGACAACCCTTTAGTAATGAGTTCCCCAGCCCTAGTTACATACAGCAGACAACCCATTAGTAATGAGTTCCCCAGCCCTAGGTACATACAGCAGACAACCCTTTAGTAATGAGTTCCCCAGCCCTAGGTACATACAGCAGACAACCCTTTAGTAATGAGTTCCCCAGCCCTAGGTACATACAGCAGACAACCCTTTAGTAATGAGTTCCCCAGCCCTAGTTACATACAGCAGACAACCCTTTAGTAATGAGTTCCCCAGCCCTAGGTACATACAGCAGACAACCCTTTAGTAATGAGTTTCCCCAGCCCTAGGTACATACAGCAGACAACCCTTTAGTAATGAGTTCCCCAGCCCTAGGTACATACAGCAGACAACCCTTTAGTAATGAGTTCCCCAGCCCTAGTTACATACAGCAGACAACCCTTTAGTAATGAGTTCCCCAGCCCTAGTTACATACAGCAGACAACCCTTTAGTAATGAGTTCCCCAGCCCTAGATACATACAGCAGACAACCCTTTAGTAATGAGTTCCCCAGCCCTAGTTACATACAGCAGACAACCCTTTAGTAATGAGTTCCCCAGCCCTAGTTACATACAGCAGACAACCCTTTAGTAATGAGTTCCCCAGCCCTAGTTACATACAGCAGACAACCCATTAGTAATGAGTTCCCCAGCCCTAGGTACATACAGCAGACAACCCTTTAGTAATGAGTTCCCCAGCCCTAGGTACATACAGCAGACAACCCTTTAGTAATGAGTTCCCCAGCCCTAGGTACATACAGCAGACAACCCTTTAGTAATGAGTTCCCCAGCCCTAGGTACATACAGCAGACAACCCTTTAGTAATGAGTTCCCCAGCCCTAGTTACATACAGCAGACAACCCTTTAGTAATGAGTTCCCCAGCCCTAGGTACATACAGCAGACAACCCTTTAGTAATGAGTTCCCCAGCCCTAGTTACATACAGCAGACAACCCTTTAGTAATGAGTTCCCCAGCCCTAGGTACATACAGCAGACAACCCTTTAGTAATGAGTTCCCCAGCCCTAGGTACATACAGCAGACAACCCTTTAGTAATGAGTTCCCCAGCCCTAGTTACATACAGCAGACAACCCTTTAGTAATGAGTTCCCCAGCCCTAGTTACATACAGCAGACAACCCTTTAGTAATGAGTTCCCCAGCCCTAATAACATACAGCAGACAACCCTTTAGTAATGAGTTCCCCAGCCCTAATAACATACAGCAGACAACCCTTTAGTAATGAGTTCCCCAGCGCTAGGTACATACAGCAGACAACCCTTTAGTAATGAGTTCCCCAGCCCTAATCTAAGTGTGCGTTCTCTAATTCTCTCCTTCTCTCTTTCTTTCTCTCTCTCGGAGGACCTGAGCCCTAGGACCATGCCCCAGGACTACCTGACATGATGACTCCTTGCTGTCCCCAGTCCACCTGGCCATGCTGCTGTTCCAGTTTCAACTGACCTGAGCCCTAGGACCATGCCCCAGGACTACCTGACATGATGACTCCTTGCTGTCCCCAGTCCACCTGGCCATGCTGCTGTTCCAGTTTCAACTGACCTGAGCCCTAGGACCATGCCCCAGGACTACCTGACATGATGACTCCTTGCTGTCCCCAGTCCACCTGGCCATGCTGCTGTTCCAGTTTCAACTGACCTGAGCCCTAGGACCATGCCCCAGGACTACCTGACATGATGACTCCTTGCTGTCCCCAGTCCACCTGGCCATGCTGCTGCTCCAGTTTCAACTTCCACCTGACTGTGCTGCTGCTCCAGTTTCAACTGTTCTGCCTTATTATTATTCGACCATGCTGGTCATTTATGAACATTTGAACATCTTGGCCATGTTCTGTTATAATCTCCACCCGGCACAGCCAGAAGAGGACTGGCCACCCCACATAGCCTGGTTCCTCTCTAGGTTTCTTCCTAGGTATTGGCCTTTCTAGGGAGTTTTTCCTAGCCACCGTGCTTCTACACCTGCATTGCTTGCTGTTTGGGGTTTTAGGCTGGGTTTCTGTACAGCACTTTGAGATATCAGCTGATGTACGAAGGGCTATATAAATACATTTGATTTGATTTGATTTAGTTACATACAGCAGACAACCCTTTAGTAATGAGTTCCCCAGCCCTAAGTACATACTGCAGACAACCCTTTAGTAATGAGTTCCCCAGCCCTAGTTACATACAGCAGACAACCCTTTAGTAATGAGTTCCCCAGCCCTAGTTACATACAGCAGACAACCCTTTAGTAATGAGTTCCCCAGCCCTAGTTACATACAGCAGACAACCCTTTAGTAATGAGTTCCCCAGCCCTAGTTACATACAGCAGACAACCCTTTAGTAATGAGTTCCCCAGCCCTAGGTACATACAGCAGACAACCCTTTAGTAATGAGTTCCCCAGCCCTAGTTACATACAGCAGACAACCCTTTAGTAATGAGTTCCCCAGCCCTAGTTACATACAGCAGACAACCCTTTAGTAATGAGTTCCCCAGCCCTAGGTACATACAGCAGACAACCCTTTAGTAATGAGTTTCCCCAGCCCTAGGTACATACAGCAGACAACCCTTTAGTAATGAGTTCCCCAGCCCTAGGTACATACAGCAGACAACCCTTTAGTAATGAGTTCCCCAGCCCTAGTTACATACAGCAGACAACCCTTTAGTAATGAGTTCCCCAGCCCTAGTTACATACAGCAGACAACCCTTTAGTAATGAGTTCCCCAGCCCTAGGTACATACAGCAGACAACCCTTTAGTAATGAGTTCCCCAGCCCTAGTTACATACAGCAGACAACCCTTTAGTAATGAGTTCCCCAGCCCTAGTTACATACAGCAGACAACCCTTTAGTAATGAGTTCCCCAGCCCTAGTTACATACAGCAGACAACCCATTAGTAATGAGTTCCCCAGCCCTAGGTACATACAGCAGACAACCCTTTAGTAATGAGTTCCCCAGCCCTAGGTACATACAGCAGACAACCCTTTAGTAATGAGTTCCCCAGCCCTAGGTACATACAGCAGACAACCCTTTAGTAATGAGTTCCCCAGCCCTAGTTACATACAGCAGACAACCCTTTAGTAATGAGTTCCCCAGCCCTAGGTACATACAGCAGACAACCCTTTAGTAATGAGTTCCCCAGCCCTAGGTACATACAGCAGACAACCCTTTAGTAATGAGTTCCCCAGCCCTAGTTACATACAGCAGACAACCCTTTAGTAATGAGTTCCCCAGCCCTAGGTACATACAGCAGACAACCCTTTAGTAATGAGTTCCCCAGCCCTAGTTACATACAGCAGACAACCCTTTAGTAATGAGTTCCCCAGCCCTAGGTACATACAGCAGACAACCCTTTAGTAATGAGTTCCCCAGCGCTAGGTACATACAGCAGACAACCCTTTAGTAATGAGTTCCCCAGCCCTAATCTAAGTGTGCGTTCTCTAATTCTCTCCTTCTCTCTTTCTTTCTCTCTCTCGGAGGACCTGAGCCCTAGGACCATGCCCCAGGACTACCTGACATGATGACTCCTTGCTGTCCCCAGTCCACCTGGCCATGCTGCTGTTCCAGTTTCAACTGACCTGAGCCCTAGGACCATGCCCCAGGACTACCTGACATGATGACTCCTTGCTGTCCCCAGTCCACCTGGCCATGCTGCTGTTCCAGTTTCAACTGACCTGAGCCCTAGGACCATGCCCCAGGACTACCTGACATGATGACTCCTTGCTGTCCCCAGTCCACCTGGCCATGCTGCTGTTCCAGTTTCAACTGACCTGAGCCCTAGGACCATGCCCCAGGACTACCTGACATGATGACTCCTTGCTGTCCCCAGTCCACCTGGCCATGCTGCTGCTCCAGTTTCAACTTCCACCTGACTGTGCTGCTGCTCCAGTTTCAACTGTTCTGCCTTATTATTATTCGACCATGCTGGTCATTTATGAACATTTGAACATCTTGGCCATGTTCTGTTATAATCTCCACCCGGCACAGCCAGAAGAGGACTGGCCACCCCACATAGCCTGGTTCCTCTCTAGGTTTCTTCCTAGGTATTGGCCTTTCTAGGGAGTTTTTCCTAGCCACCGTGCTTCTACACCTGCATTGCTTGCTGTTTGGGGTTTTAGGCTGGGTTTCTGTACAGCACTTTGAGATATCAGCTGATGTACGAAGGGCTATATAAATACATTTGATTTGATTTGATTTAGTTACATACAGCAGACAACCCTTTAGTAATGAGTTCCCCAGCCCTAGGTACATACTGCAGACAACCCTTTAGAAATGAGTTCCCCAGCCCTAGTTACATACAGCAGACAACCCTTTAGTAATGAGTTCCCCAGCCCTAGTTACATACAGCAGACAACCCTTTAGTAATGAGTTCCCCAGCCCTAGTTACATACAGCAGACAACCCTTTAGTAATGAGTTCCCCAGCCCTAGTTACATACAGCAGACAACCCTTTAGTAATGAGTTCCCCAGCCCTAGTTACATACAGCAGACAACCCTTTAGTAATGAGTTCCCCAGCCCTAGGTACATACAGCAGACAACCCTTTAGTAATGAGTTCCCCAGCCCTAGTTACATACAGCAGACAACCCTTTAGTAATGAGTTCCCCAGCCCTAGTTACATACAGCAGACAACCCTTTAGTAATGAGTTCCCCAGCCCTAGGTACATACAGCAGACAACCCTTTAGTAATGAGTTCCCCAGCCCTAGTTACATACAGCAGACAACCCTTTAGTAATGAGTTCCCCAGCCCTAGTTACATACAGCAGACAACCCTTTAGTAATGAGTTCCCCAGCCCTAGGTACATACAGCAGACAACCCTTTAGTAATGAGTTTCCCCAGCCCTAGGTACATACAGCAGACAACCCTTTAGTAATGAGTTCCCCAGCCCTAGGTACATACAGCAGACAACCCTTTAGTAATGAGTTCCCCAGCCCTAGTTACATACAGCAGACAACCCTTTAGTAATGAGTTCCCCAGCCCTAGTTACATACAGCAGACAACCCTTTAGTAATGAGTTCCCCAGCCCTAGGTACATACAGCAGACAACCCTTTAGTAATGAGTTCCCCAGCCCTAGTTACATACAGCAGACAACCCTTTAGTAATGAGTTCCCCAGCCCTAGTTACATACAGCAGACAACCCTTTAGTAATGAGTTCCCCAGCCCTAGTTACATACAGCAGACAACCCATTAGTAATGAGTTCCCCAGCCCTAGGTACATACAGCAGACAACCCTTTAGTAATGAGTTCCCCAGCCCTAGGTACATACAGCAGACAACCCTTTAGTAATGAGTTCCCCAGCCCTAGGTACATACAGCAGACAACCCTTTAGTAATGAGTTCCCCAGCCCTAGGTACATACAGCAGACAACCCTTTAGTAATGAGTTCCCCAGCCCTAGTTACATACAGCAGACAACCCTTTAGTAATGAGTTCCCCAGCCCTAGGTACATACAGCAGACAACCCTTTAGTAATGAGTTCCCCAGCCCTAGTTACATACAGCAGACAACCCTTTAGTAATGAGTTCCCCAGCCCTAGTTACATACAGCAGACAACCCTTTAGTAATGAGTTCCCCAGCCCTAGGTACATACAGCAGACAACCCTTTAGTAATGAGTTCCCCAGCCCTAGTTACATACAGCAGACAACCCTTTAGTAATGAGTTCCCCAGCCCTAGTTACATACAGCAGACAACCCTTTAGTAATGAGTTCCCCAGCCCTCGGTACATACAGCAGACAACCCTTTAGTAATGAGTTTCCCCAGCCCTAGTTACATACAGCAGACAACCCTTTAGTAATGAGTTCCCCAGCCCTAGGTACATACAGCAGACAACCCTTTAGTAATGAGTTCCCCAGCCCTAGTTACATACAGCAGACAACCCTTTAGTAATGAGTTCCCCAGCCCTAGGTACATACAGCAGACAACCCTTTAGTAATGAGTTCCCCAGCCCTAGGTACATACAGCAGACAACCCTTTAGTAATGAGTTCCCCAGCCCTAGTTACATACAGCAGACAACCCTTTAGTAATGAGTTCCCCAGCCCTAGGTACATACAGCAGACAACCCTTTAGTAATGAGTTCCCCAGCCCTAGTTACATACAGCAGACAACCCTTTAGTAATGAGTTCCCCAGCCCTAGTTACATACAGCAGACAACCCTTTAGTAATGAGTTCCCCAGCCCTCGGTACATACAGCAGACAACCCTTTAGTAATGAGTTTCCCCAGCCCTAGTTACATACAGCAGACAACCCTTTAGTAATGAGTTCCCCAGCCCTAGGTACATACAGCAGACAACCCTTTAGTAATGAGTTCCCCAGCCCTAGTTACATACAGCAGACAACCCTTTAGTAATGAGTTCCCCAGCCCTAGGTACATACAGCAGACAACCCTTTAGTAATGAGTTCCCCAGCCCTAGGTACATACAGCAGACAACCCTTTAGTAATGAGTTCCCCAGCCCTAGTTACATACAGCAGACAACCCTTTAGTAATGAGTTCCCCAGCCCTAGTTACATACAGCAGACAACCCTTTAGTAATGAGTTCCCCAGCCCTAGGTACATACAGCAGACAACCCTTTAGTAATGAGTTCCCCAGCCCTAGTTACATACAGCAGACAACCCTTTAGTAATGAGTTCCCCAGCCCTAGTTACATACAGCAGACAACCCTTTAGTAATGAGTTCCCCAGCCCTAGGTACATACAGCAGACAACCCTTTAGTAATGAGTTCCCCAGCCCAAGGTACATACTGCAGACAACCCTTTAGTAATGAGTTCCCCAGCCCTAGTTACATACAGCAGACAACCCTTTAGTAATGAGTTCCCCAGCCCTAATAACATACAGCAGACAACCCTTTAGTAATGAGTTCCCCAGCGCTAGGTACATACAGCAGACAACCCTTTAGTAATGAGTTCCCCAGCCCTAATCTAAGTGTGCGTTCTCTAATTCTCTCCTTCTCTCTTTCTTTCTCTCTCTCGGAGGACCTGAGCCCTAGGACCATGCCCCAGGACTACCTGACATGATGACTCCTTGCTGTCCCCAGTCCACCTGGCCATGCTGCTGTTCCAGTTTCAACTGACCTGAGCCCTAGGACCATGCCCCAGGACTACCTGACATGATGACTCCTTGCTGTCCCCAGTCCACCTGGCCATGCTGCTGTTCCAGTTTCAACTGACCTGAGCCCTAGGACCATGCCCCAGGACTACCTGACATGATGACTCCTTGCTGTCCCCAGTCCACCTGGCCATGCTGCTGTTCCAGTTTCAACTGACCTGAGCCCTAGGACCATGCCCCAGGACTACCTGACATGATGACTCCTTGCTGTCCCCAGTCCACCTGGCCATGCTGCTGCTCCAGTTTCAACTTCCACCTGACTGTGCTGCTGCTCCAGTTTCAACTGTTCTGCCTTATTATTATTCGACCATGCTGGTCATTTATGAACATTTGAACATCTTGGCCATGTTCTGTTATAATCTCCACCCGGCACAGCCAGAAGAGGACTGGCCACCCCACATAGCCTGGTTCCTCTCTAGGTTTCTTCCTAGGTATTGGCCTTTCTAGGGAGTTTTTCCTAGCCACCGTGCTTCTACACCTGCATTGCTTGCTGTTTGGGGTTTTAGGCTGGGTTTCTGTACAGCACTTTGAGATATCAGCTGATGTACGAAGGGCTATATAAATACATTTGATTTGATTTGATTTAGTTACATACAGCAGACAACCCTTTAGTAATGAGTTCCCCAGCCCTAGGTACATACAGCAGACAACCCTTTAGTAATGAGTTCCCCAGCCCTAGTTACATACAGCAGACAACCCTTTAGTAATGAGTTCCCCAGCCCTAGTTACATACAGCAGACAACCCTTTAGTAATGAGTTCCCCAGCCCTAGGTACATACAGCAGACAACCCTTTAGTAATGAGTTCCCCAGCCCTAGTTACATACAGCAGACAACCCTTTAGTAATGAGTTCCCCAGCCCTAGTTACATACAGCAGACAACCCTTTAGTAATGAGTTCCCCAGCCCTAGTTACATACAGCAGACAACCCTTTAGTAATGAGTTCCCCAGCCCAAGGTACATACTGCAGACAACCCTTTAGTAATGAGTTCCCCAGCCCTAGTTACATACAGCAGACAACCCTTTAGTAATGAGTTCCCCAGCCCTAATAACATACAGCAGACAACCCTTTAGTAATGAGTTCCCCAGCGCTAGGTACATACAGCAGACAACCCTTTAGTAATGAGTTCCCCAGCCCTAATCTAAGTGTGCGTTCTCTAATTCTCTCCTTCTCTCTTTCTTTCTCTCTCTCGGAGGACCTGAGCCCTAGGACCATGCCCCAGGACTACCTGACATGATGACTCCTTGCTGTCCCCAGTCCACCTGGCCATGCTGCTGTTCCAGTTTCAACTGACCTGAGCCCTAGGACCATGCCCCAGGACTACCTGACATGATGACTCCTTGCTGTCCCCAGTCCACCTGGCCATGCTGCTGTTCCAGTTTCAACTGACCTGAGCCCTAGGACCATGCCCCAGGACTACCTGACATGATGACTCCTTGCTGTCCCCAGTCCACCTGGCCATGCTGCTGTTCCAGTTTCAACTGACCTGAGCCCTAGGACCATGCCCCAGGACTACCTGACATGATGACTCCTTGCTGTCCCCAGTCCACCTGGCCATGCTGCTGCTCCAGTTTCAACTTCCACCTGACTGTGCTGCTGCTCCAGTTTCAACTGTTCTGCCTTATTATTATTCGACCATGCTGGTCATTTATGAACATTTGAACATCTTGGCCATGTTCTGTTATAATCTCCACCCGGCACAGCCAGAAGAGGACTGGCCACCCCACATAGCCTGGTTCCTCTCTAGGTTTCTTCCTAGGTATTGGCCTTTCTAGGGAGTTTTTCCTAGCCACCGTGCTTCTACACCTGCATTGCTTGCTGTTTGGGGTTTTAGGCTGGGTTTCTGTACAGCACTTTGAGATATCAGCTGATGTACGAAGGGCTATATAAATACATTTGATTTGATTTGATTTAGTTACATACAGCAGACAACCCTTTAGTAATGAGTTCCCCAGCCCTAGGTACATACAGCAGACAACCCTTTAGTAATGAGTTCCCCAGCCCTAGTTACATACAGCAGACAACCCTTTAGTAATGAGTTCCCCAGCCCTAGTTACATACAGCAGACAACCCTTTAGTAATGAGTTCCCCAGCCCTAGGTACATACAGCAGACAACCCTTTAGTAATGAGTTCCCCAGCCCTAGTTACATACAGCAGACAACCCTTTAGTAATGAGTTCCCCAGCCCTAGTTACATACAGCAGACAACCCTTTAGTAATGAGTTCCCCAGCCCTAGTTACATACAGCAGACAACCCTTTAGTAATGAGTTCCCCAGCCCAAGGTACATACTGCAGACAACCCTTTAGTAATGAGTTCCCCAGCCCTAGTTACATACAGCAGACAACCCTTTAGTAATGAGTTCCCCAGCCCTAATAACATACAGCAGACAACCCTTTAGTAATGAGTTCCCCAGCGCTAGGTACATACAGCAGACAACCCTTTAGTAATGAGTTCCCCAGCCCTAATCTAAGTGTGCGTTCTCTAATTCTCTCCTTCTCTCTTTCTTTCTCTCTCTCGGAGGACCTGAGCCCTAGGACCATGCCCCAGGACTACCTGACATGATGACTCCTTGCTGTCCCCAGTCCACCTGGCCATGCTGCTGTTCCAGTTTCAACTGACCTGAGCCCTAGGACCATGCCCCAGGACTACCTGACATGATGACTCCTTGCTGTCCCCAGTCCACCTGGCCATGCTGCTGTTCCAGTTTCAACTGACCTGAGCCCTAGGACCATGCCCCAGGACTACCTGACATGATGACTCCTTGCTGTCCCCAGTCCACCTGGCCATGCTGCTGTTCCAGTTTCAACTGACCTGAGCCCTAGGACCATGCCCCAGGACTACCTGACATGATGACTCCTTGCTGTCCCCAGTCCACCTGGCCATGCTGCTGCTCCAGTTTCAACTTCCACCTGACTGTGCTGCTGCTCCAGTTTCAACTGTTCTGCCTTATTATTATTCGACCATGCTGGTCATTTATGAACATTTGAACATCTTGGCCATGTTCTGTTATAATCTCCACCCGGCACAGCCAGAAGAGGACTGGCCACCCCACATAGCCTGGTTCCTCTCTAGGTTTCTTCCTAGGTATTGGCCTTTCTAGGGAGTTTTTCCTAGCCACCGTGCTCTACACCTGCATTGCTTGCTGTTTGGGGTTTAGGCTGGGTTTCTGTACAGCACTTTGAGATATCAGCTGATGTACGAAGGGCTATATAAATACATTTGATTTGATTTGATTTAGTTACATACAGCAGACAACCCTTTAGTAATGAGTTCCCCAGCCCTAGGTACATACTGCAGACAACCCTTTAGTAATGAGTTCCCCAGCCCTATTTACATACAGCAGACAACCCTTAGTAATGAGTTCCCCAGCCCTAGTTACATACAGCAGACAACCCTTAGTAAATGAGTTCCCCAGCCCTAGTTACATACAGCCAGACAACCCTTTAGTAATGAGTTCCCCAGCCCTAGTTACATACAGCAGACAACCCTTTATAATGAGTTCCCCAGCCCTAGTTACAATACAGCAGACAACCCTTAGTAATGAGTTTCCCCAGCCCTAGGTACATACAGCAGACAACCCTTTAGTAATGAGTTCCCCGCAACCCTTTAGTAATGAGTTCCCCAGCCCTAGTACATACAGCAGACAACCCTTTAGTAATGAGTTCCCCAGCCCTAGTTACATACAGCAGACAACCCCTTTAGTAATGAGTTCCCCAGCCTAGTTACATACAGCAGACAACCCCTTTAGTAATGAGTTCCCCAGGCCCTAGTTACATACAGCAGACAACCCTTAGTAATGAGTTCCCCAGCCCTAGGTACATACAGCAGACAACCCTTTAGTAATGAGTTCCCCAGCCCTAGGTACATACAGCAGACAACCCTTTAGTAATGAGTTCCCCAGCCCTAGTTACATACAGCAGACAACCCTTTAGTAATGAGTTCCCCAGCCCTAGTTAACATACAGCAGACAACCCTTTAGTATGAGTTCCCCAGCCTAGTTACTACAGCAGACAACCCTTTAGAATGAGTTCCCCAGCCCTAGTACATACAGCAGACAACCCTTTAGTTAATGAGTTCCCCCAGCCCTAGTTACATACAGCAGACAACCCTTTAGTAATGAGTTCCCCAGCCCTAGTTACATACAGCAGACAACCCTTTAGTAATGAGTTCCCCAGCCCTAGGTACATACAGCAGACAACCCTTTAGTAATGAGTTCCCCAGCCCTAGTTACATACAGCAGACAACCCTTTAGTAATGAGTTCCCCAGCCCTAGTTACATACAGCAGACAACCCTTTAGTAATGAGTTCCCCAGCCCTAGTTACATACAGCAGACAACCCATTAGTAATGAGTTCCCCAGCCCTAGGTACATACAGCAGACAACCCTTTAGTAATGAGTTCCCCAGCCCTAGGTACATACAGCAGACAACCCTTTAGTAATGAGTTCCCCAGCCCTAGTTACATACAGCAGACAACCCTTTAGTAATGAGTTCCCCAGCCCTAGTTACATACAGCAGACAACCCTTTAGTAATGAGTTCCCCAGCCCTAGTACATACAGCAGACAACCCTTTAGTAATGAGTTCCCCAGCCCTAGTTACATACCAGCAGACAACCCTTTAGTAATGAGTTCCCCAGCCCTAGGTACATACAGCAGACAACCCTTTAGTAATGAGTTCCCCAGCCCCCCTAGTTACATACAGCAGACAAACCCTTTAGTAATGAGGTCCCCAGCCCCTAGGTACATACAGCAGACAACCCTTTAGTAATGAGTTCCCCAGCCCTAGGTACATACAGCAGACAACCCCTTTAGTAATGAGTTCCCCAGCCCTAGTTACATACAGCAGACAACCCCTTTAGTAATGAGTTCCCCAGCCCTAGTTACATACCAGCAGACAACCCTTTAGTAATGCGTTCCCCAGCCCTAGGGTAATTTACAAGCAGACAACCTTAGTAATGAGCTTCCCCAGCCCTAGTTTTACATACAGCAGACAATCCCTTAGTAATTGAGTTCCCCAGCCCGCTCATGTTACATACAGCAGACAACCCTTTAGTAATGAGTCCCCTAGCCCTAGTTAACATACAGCCGACAACCCTTTAGTAATGCGTTCCCCAGCCCAAGGACATACTGCAGACAACCCTTTAGTAATGAGTTCCCCAGCCCTAGTTACATACAGCAGACAACCCTTTAGTAATGAGTTCCCCAGCCCTAATAACATACAGCAGACAACCCTTAGTAATGAGTTCCCCAGCGCTAGGTACATACAGCAGACAACCCTTTAGTAATGAGTTCCCCAGCCCCTAATCTAAGTGTGCGTTCTCTAATTCTCTCCCTTCTCTCTTTCTTTCTCTCTCTCGGAGGACCTGAGCCCTGGACCATGCCCCAGGACTACCTGACATGATGACTCCTTGCTGTCCCCAGTCCACCTGGCCATGCTGCTGTTCCAGTTTCAACTGACCTGAGCCCTAGGACCATGCCCCAGGACAACCTGACATGATGACTCCTTGCTGTCCCCAGTCCACCTGGCCATGCTGCTGTTCCAGTTTCAACTGACCTGAGCCCTAGGACCATGCCCCAGGACTACCTGACATGATGACTCCTTGCTGTCCCCAGTCCACCTGGCCATGCTGCTGTTCCAGTTTCAACTGACCTGAGCCCTAGGACCATGCCCCAGGACTACCTGACATGATGACTCCTTGCTGTCCCCAGTCCACCTGGCCATGCTGCTGCTCCAGTTTCAACTTCCACCTGACTGTGCTGCTGCTCCAGTTTCAACTGTTCTGCCTTATTATTATTCGACCATGCTGGTCATTTATGAACATTTGAACATCTTGGCCATGTTCTGTTATAATCTCCACCCGGCACAGCCAGAAGAGGACTGGCCACCCCACATAGCCTGGTTCCTCTCTAGGTTTCTTCCTAGGTATTGGCCTTTCTAGGGAGTTTTTCCTAGCCACCGTGCTTCTACACCTGCATTGCTTGCTGTTTGGGGTTTTAGGCTGGGTTTCTGTACAGCACTTTGAGATATCAGCTGATGTACGAAGGGCTATATAAATACATTTGATTTGATTTGATTTAGTTACATACAGCAGACAACCCTTTAGTAATGAGTTCCCCAGCCCTAGGTACATACAGCAGACAACCCTTTAGTAATGAGTTCCCCAGCCCTAGTTACATACAGCAGACAACCCTTAGTAATGAGTTCCCCAGCCCTAGTTACATACAGCAGACAACCCTTTAGTAATGAGTTCCCCAGCCCTAGGTACATACAGCAGACAACCCTTTAGTAATGAGTTCCCCAGCCCTAGTTACATACAGCAGACAACCCTTTAGTAATGAGTTCCCCAGCCCTAGTTACATACAGCAGACAACCCTTTAGTAATGAGTTCCCCAGCCCTAGTTACATACAGCAGACAACCCTTTAGTAATGAGTTCCCCAGCCCAAGGTACATACTGCAGACAACCCTTTAGTAATGAGTTCCCCAGCCCTAGTTACATACAGCAGACAACCCTTTAGTAATGAGTTCCCAAGCCCTAATAACATACAGCAGACAACCCTTTAGTAATGAGTTCCCCAGCGCTAGGTACATACAGCAGACAACCCTTTAGTAATGAGTTCCCCAGCCCTAATCTAAGTGTGCGTTCTCTAATTCTCTCCTTCTCTCTTTCTTTCTCTCTCTCGGAGGACCTGAGCCCTAGGACCATGCCCCAGGACTACCTGACCATGATGACTCCTTGCTGTCCCCAGTCCACCTGGCCATGCTGCTGTTCCAGTTTCAACTGACCTGAGCCCTAGGACCATGCCCCAGGACTACCTGACATGATGACTCCTTGCTGTCCCCAGTCCACCTGGCCATGCTGCTGTTCCAGTTTCAACTGACCTGAGCCCTAGGACCATGCCCCAGGACTACCTGACATGATGACTCCTTGCTGTCCCCAGTCCACCTGGCCATGCTGCTGTTCCAGTTTCAACTGACCTGAGCCCTAGGACCATGCCCCAGGACTACCTGACATGATGACTCCTTGCTGTCCCCAGTCCACCTGGCCATGCTGCTGCTCCAGTTTCAACTTCCACCTGACTGTGCTGCTGCTCCAGTTTCAACTGTTCTGCCTTATTATTATTCGACCATGCTGGTCATTTATGAACATTTGAACATCTTGGCCATGTTCTGTTATAATCTCCACCCGGCACAGCCAGAAGAGGACTGGCCACCCCACATAGCCTGGTTCCTCTCTAGGTTTCTTCCTAGGTATTGGCCTTTCTAGGGAGTTTTTCCTAGCCACCGTGCTTCTACACCTGCATTGCTTGCTGTTTGGGGTTTTAGGCTGGGTTTCTGTACAGCACTTTGAGATATCAGCTGATGTACGAAGGGCTATATAAATACATTTGATTTGATTTGATTTAGTTACATACAGCAGACAACCCTTTAGTAATGAGTTCCCCAGCCCTAGGTACATACAGCAGACAACCCTTTAGTAATGAGTTCCCCAGCCCTAGTTACATACAGCAGACAACCCTTTAGTAATGAGTTCCCCAGCCCTAGTTACATACAGCAGACAACCCTTTAGTAATGAGTTCCCCAGCCCTAGGTACATACAGCAGACAACCCTTTAGTAATGAGTTCCCCAGCCCTAGTTACATACAGCAGACAACCCTTTAGTAATGAGTTCCCCAGCCCTAGTTACATACAGCAGACAACCCTTTAGTAATGAGTTCCCCAGCCCTAGTTACATACAGCAGACAACCCTTTAGTAATGAGTTCCCCAGCCCAAGGTACATACTGCAGACAACCCTTTAGTAATGAGTTCCCCAGCCCTAGTTACATACAGCAGACAACCCTTTAGTAATGAGTTCCCCAGCCCTAATAACATACAGCAGACAACCCTTTAGTAATGAGTTCCCCAGCGCTAGGTACATACAGCAGACAACCCTTTAGTAATGAGTTCCCCAGCCCTAATCTAAGTGTGCGTTCTCTAATTCTCTCCTTCTCTCTTTCTTTCTCTCTCTCGGAGGACCTGAGCCCTAGGACCATGCCCCAGGACTACCTGACATGATGACTCCTTGCTGTCCCCAGTCCACCTGGCCATGCTGCTGTTCCAGTTTCAACTGACCTGAGCCCTAGGACCATGCCCCAGGACTACCTGACATGATGACTCCTTGCTGTCCCCAGTCCACCTGGCCATGCTGCTGTTCCAGTTTCAACTGACCTGAGCCCTAGGACCATGCCCCAGGACTACCTGACATGATGACTCCTTGCTGTCCCCAGTCCACCTGGCCATGCTGCTGTTCCAGTTTCAACTGACCTGAGCCCTAGGACCATGCCCCAGGACTACCTGACATGATGACTCCTTGCTGTCCCCAGTCCACCTGGCCATGCTGCTGCTCCAGTTTCAACTTCCACCTGACTGTGCTGCTGCTCCAGTTTCAACTGTTCTGCCTTATTATTATTCGACCATGCTGGTCATTTATGAACATTTGAACATCTTGGCCATGTTCTGTTATAATCTCCACCCGGCACAGCCAGAAGAGGACTGGCCACCCCACATAGCCTGGTTCCTCTCTAGGTTTCTTCCTAGGTATTGGCCTTTCTAGGGAGTTTTTCCTAGCCACCGTGCTTCTACACCTGCATTGCTTGCTGTTTGGGGTTTTAGGCTGGGTTTCTGTACAGCACTTTGAGATATCAGCTGATGTACGAAGGGCTATATAAATACATTTGATTTGATTTGATTTAGTTACATACAGCAGACAACCCTTTAGTAATGAGTTCCCCAGCCCTAGGTACATACTGCAGACAACCCTTTAGTAATGAGTTCCCCAGCCCTAGTTACATACAGCAGACAACCCTTTAGTAATGAGTTCCCCAGCCCTAGTTACATACAGCAGACAACCCTTTAGTAATGAGTTCCCCAGCCCTAGTTACATACAGCAGACAACCCTTTAGTAATGAGTTCCCCAGCCCTAGTTACATACAGCAGACAACCCTTTAGTAATGAGTTCCCCAGCCCTAGTTACATACAGCAGACAACCCTTTAGTAATGAGTTCCCCAGCCCTAGGTACATACAGCAGACAACCCTTTAGTAATGAGTTCCCCAGCCCTAGTTACATACAGCAGACAACCCTTTAGTAATGAGTTCCCCAGCCCTAGTTACATACAGCAGACAACCCTTTAGTAATGAGTTCCCCAGCCCTAGGTACATACAGCAGACAACCCTTTAGTAATGAGTTCCCCAGCCCTAGTTACATACAGCAGACAACCCTTTAGTAATGAGTTCCCCAGCCCTAGTTACATACAGCAGACAACCCTTTAGTAATGAGTTCCCCAGCCCTAGGTACATACAGCAGACAACCCTTTAGTAATGAGTTTCCCCAGCCCTAGGTACATACAGCAGACAACCCTTTAGTAATGAGTTCCCCAGCCCTAGGTACATACAGCAGACAACCCTTTAGTAATGAGTTCCCCAGCCCTAGTTACATACAGCAGACAACCCTTTAGTAATGAGTTCCCCAGCCCTAGTTACATACAGCAGACAACCCTTTAGTAATGAGTTCCCCAGCCCTAGGTACATACAGCAGACAACCCTTTAGTAATGAGTTCCCCAGCCCTAGTTACATACAGCAGACAACCCTTTAGTAATGAGTTCCCCAGCCCTAGTTACATACAGCAGACAACCCTTTAGTAATGAGTTCCCCAGCCCTAGTTACATACAGCAGACAACCCATTAGTAATGAGTTCCCCAGCCCTAGGTACATACAGCAGACAACCCTTTAGTAATGAGTTCCCCAGCCCTAGGTACATACAGCAGACAACCCTTTAGTAATGAGTTCCCCAGCCCTAGGTACATACAGCAGACAACCCTTTAGTAATGAGTTCCCCAGCCCTAGGTACATACAGCAGACACCCCTTTAGTAATGAGTTCCCCAGCCCTAGTTACATACAGCAGACAACCCTTTAGTAATGAGTTCCCCAGCCCTAGGTACATACAGCAGACAACCCTTTAGTAATGAGTTCCCCAGCCCTAGTTACATACAGCAGACAACCCTTTAGTAATGAGTTCCCCAGCCCTAGTTACATACAGCAGACAACCCTTTAGTAATGAGTTCCCCAGCCCTAGGTACATACAGCAGACAACCCTTTAGTAATGAGTTCCCCAGCCCTAGTTACATACAGCAGACAACCCTTTAGTAATGAGTTCCCCAGCCCTAGTTACATACAGCAGACAACCCTTTAGTAATGAGTTCCCCAGCCCTCGGTACATACAGCAGACAACCCTTTAGTAATGAGTTTCCCCAGCCCTAGTTACATACAGCAGACAACCCTTTAGTAATGAGTTCCCCAGCCCTAGGTACATACAGCAGACAACCCTTTAGTAATGAGTTCCCCAGCCCTAGTTACATACAGCAGACAACCCTTTAGTAATGAGTTCCCCAGCCCTAGGTACATACAGCAGACAACCCTTTAGTAATGAGTTCCCCAGCCCTAGGTACATACAGCAGACAACCCTTTAGTAATGAGTTCCCCAGCCCTAGTTACATACAGCAGACAACCCTTTAGTAATGAGTTCCCCAGCCCTAGGTACATACAGCAGACAACCCTTTAGTAATGAGTTCCCCAGCCCTAGTTACATACAGCAGACAACCCTTTAGTAATGAGTTCCCCAGCCCTAGTTACATACAGCAGACAACCCTTTAGTAATGAGTTCCCCAGCCCTCGGTACATACAGCAGACAACCCTTTAGTAATGAGTTTCCCCAGCCCTAGTTACATACAGCAGACAACCCTTTAGTAATGAGTTCCCCAGCCCTAGGTACATACAGCAGACAACCCTTTAGTAATGAGTTCCCCAGCCCTAGTTACATACAGCAGACAACCCTTTAGTAATGAGTTCCCCAGCCCTAGGTACATACAGCAGACAACCCTTTAGTAATGAGTTCCCCAGCCCTAGGTACATACAGCAGACAACCCTTTAGTAATGAGTTCCCCAGCCCTAGTTACATACAGCAGACAACCCTTTAGTAATGAGTTCCCCAGCCCTAGTTACATACAGCAGACAACCCTTTAGTAATGAGTTCCCCAGCCCTAGGTACATACAGCAGACAACCCTTTAGTAATGAGTTCCCCAGCCCTAGTTACATACAGCAGACAACCCTTTAGTAATGAGTTCCCCAGCCCTAGTTACATACAGCAGACAACCCTTTAGTAATGAGTTCCCCAGCCCTAGTTACATACAGCAGACAACCCTTTAGTAATGAGTTCCCCAGCCCAAGGTACATACTGCAGACAACCCTTTAGTAATGAGTTCCCCAGCCCTAGGTACATACAGCAGACAACCCTTTAGTAATGAGTTCCCCAGCCCTAGTTACATACTGCAGACAACCCTTTAGTAATGAGTTCCCCAGCCCTAGGTACATACAGCAGACAACCCTTTAGTAATGAGTTCCCCAGCCCTAGTTACATACAGCAGACAACCCTTTAGTAATGAGTTCCCCAGCCCTAGTTACATACAGCAGACAACCCTTTAGTAATGAGTTCCCCAGCCCTAGTTACATACAGCAGACAACCCTTTAGTAATGAGTTCCCCAGCCCTAGGTACATACAGCAGACAACCCTTTAGTAATGAGTTCCCCAGCCCTAGGTACATACAGCAGACAACCCTTTAGTAATGAGTTCCCCAGCCCTAGTTACATACAGCAGACAACCCTTTAGTAATGAGTTCCCCAGCCCTAGTTACATACAGCAGACAACCCTTTAGTAATGAGTTCCCCAGCCCTAGGTACATACAGCAGACAACCCTTTAGTAATGAGTTCCCCAGCCCTAGTTACATACAGCAGACAACCCTTTAGTAATGAGTTCCTCATTGCTAAGAATAATGAATATGACTGCAGTTTCTACAGGTCATAGTTTTCAGACTGGTTGTATTGGTGCTAGCTAGGTACCAAGCTAAAGCTAGCTAGGTACCAAGCTAAAGCTAGCTAGGTACCAAGCTAAAGCTAGCTAGGTACTAAGCTAAAGCTAGCTAGGTACTAAGCTAAAGCTAGCTAGGTACCAAGCTAAAGCTAGCTAGGTACCAAGCTAAAGCTAGCTAGGTACCAAGCTAAAGCTAGCTAGGTACTAAGCTAAAGCTAGCTAGGTACCAAGCTAAAGCTAGCTAGGTACCAAGCTAAAGCTAGCTAGGTACCAAGCTAAAGCTAGCTAGGTACCAAGCTAAAGCTAGCTAGGTACTAAGCTAAAGCTAGCTAGGTACTAAGCTAAAGCTAGCGACCCCAGAAGTTGCGGTTGAACAGATGATGCTTTATTACCAACGTGGTATTGTAAACACATCGTTCGTGGCCGGTGTTTGCTTGTACCTGGTGCTACTGTATCTACTATACTGTGTTGTACAGCTTTGACAGAGCTACTGTATCTACTATACTGTGTTGCAGACTTCTTTGTACAGCTTTGACAGAGCTACTGTATCTCTTTGACACGCAAAGACCCAAACGGCGTTCCGTAGTATGTCGTGAAGCTAATAGCAGTGACGCTATTACTGTGTAGCTCTGGTAGGGCAACATCTGAAAAACAGCGCACTGGGTAGTGTGTAACGGTGCCTGTCCGCGAAAGACAACACCCACGACAGAGGACGGTTGAGTCCATTGGGCAGTGAATTCCATTGTCTTGGCTTTAATGGTTTTCACCTTTGTGTCGTCTCGCTGAAATTCTTATTCTCTTTCAAATGACTGCTGGACTTGTTGACTGGTTGATTCACACAGCAGACATTGTGGGCGAGGTTAGGAATGATGTGTTACACTTATAGCGCTACATTTTACGTGGCGTCATTACGTCATCTACCTTCGTTATACAGGTATGCACCTCATCTACATACTTTATACAGGTATGCACCTCATCTACCTTCGTTATACAGGTATGCACCTCATTTACCTTCGTTATACAGGTATGCACCTCATCTACATACTTTATACAGGTATGCACCTCATCTACATACTTTATACAGGTATGCACCTCATCTACCTTCGTTATACAGGTATGCACCTCATCTACCTTCGTTATACAGGTATGTACCTCATCTACCTACGTTATACAGATATGCACCTTATCGACCTACGTTATACAGGTATGCACCTCATCCATCTACCTACGTTATACAGGTATGTACCTCATCTACCTGCGTTATACAGGTATGTACCTCATCTACCTTCGTTATACAGGTATGTACCTCATCTACCTACGTTATACAGATATGCACCTCATCTACCTACGTTATATAGCTATGTACCTCATCTACCCATGTTATACAGGTATGTACCAAATCTACCTATGTTATACAGGTATGTACCTCATCTACCTACATTATACAGGTATGCACGGTAGCTTTTACATCAGTTTTTAACATCGGTCATTAAACTAGACGTTGGCATTTTTTGCTAATATCGTCCGATTCCGATATGTTCACCGATATATCGTGCATCCCTAGTTATGACATATTATGACATGGTTATAACCGTGTTATAATGACGCGTGGTGTCAAGTAGTGGGACCACTTTTTCTGATGCTTACCAATAATAACGCAACAAATCGTCACATGATGGCGCATGGTTTCGCTACACATCATGAAATATATTGACCAATTACATACAGCAGCCGACAAGTAGAAAAATAGAACTGAATTGAACATGACATTCATTTAAATATGATTTAAATATTCATTTAGGCCTATAGCCTACTGTTTTATTTTATACAGTCATCTCGGTTTGAATTTGAAGCATCTTTTTATACTTCGCTTGTTTGAATGAATGGCAAAACCTTGTCAACTTTGTCCTGAAGTTATCTGCGGTTACAGAGAGACAGATAAACCGTGTGGTTCTATGTTCAGCAGGGATCTTCTGTGTTTAAAGTGATGCAGGAGAGGGAAAGCATCTAACGACGCTCTTACAGTAGCTTTTCAATAACGATGGTTTTGGGGAAACAGCTCAGAGATTTACCGATGCTCCTACGGAAGATTCTAACGATGAACTTTAGCCTTAAGATGCTTTTGGAAAAACCGGGCCCAGGTTGCTACGGTGCAACGGTCTAAGGCTACGGTCTATACGGTACGGTGATCGAGTTCAATACAGCGCTTTGAATAATAATAAGTCAACACGGTCAATGGAATATCTTGTCAGCGATGCATTATACAGGCTATGATAGGATTCATATTACCTGGTTTTGTAAATAATCAAAGGTGAATTCACCAATCGAGAGTCAATAGGTTACTGTTTTCATACACAGGTTGGACTATATATATATATATATATGGTGTTTATTTTGCGGGAAAAAGCGGGAAAAAGCGAGAGAAGTCTGCACTTACCTGCTGAAAATGTCTTCACAGACCCTCTGTATTAGCGCATGCCACAAGCAGACTCCTATTCTTTGTGGGAAGAATACAATAGCCCTGAAGTAGAGTATTAGTTGACTTCTATCACCTTGGACGTCCGAGCAGCGGGTCGCGGTATCCAGACCGCCTCGTCCTCTGCGACGCACCTGGCGTCAAAAGGTCACGCACAGGCTGGCAAAAGTAGAAAGTCGCAGGACCGTAGAAAACAGCGTTTGAACTAAACGGTTACGGTACTTCTATTACAAATGTGTGGTCTGTTTCGTCTAACTAAGATCCGCCTTACCTCCCTCCCTCTTCCCCTCTCTCTCTCCCCTCCCCTCTGGTCTGCAGGCACGGTCGCCGCTATGGCACCGACGCCCTCTACCGCAATCAGGCCGTTTACGCACGAGCCGTACCGTATTCGGATTAATTGTGTGCAGCCCATGGACCTTGCTACAGGTCCTGAACCGGGAATGCGGAACCGTGGACCCACCGGGTGTGCAGGTTTTCCAGTGGAGGACGCTTAGTGGAGGAGGGTTTATAATAATGTCTGGAACGGAGTCGATGGAATGGCATCAAACCACGTGTTTGATGTATTTGATACCATACCACCATCTCCGCTCCAGCCATTACCAGGAGCCCGTCCTTCCCAATTAAGGTGCCACCAACCTCCTGTGGTTCCAACCCAACAACAAACATGTTCCAGCCAATGAAGAACTGACTGGCTGAATCAGGTGTTCAGAAAAATTGAAGGTTTTAGTTGAATCAACGTTGTTTCCACATCCTTTCAATTAAATTTCGTTGACCCAACGATGAATAGACGTTGTCTTGACGTCTGTGTCCAGTGGGCTAGATGAAACATGTCTCTATGGCTGCATTTACACAGGCAACTTCCCAATGAACGTTATGGGCCCAATTTCCCAGAAGCAATTTAAGGCTAAATGTACCTTTATAGGAGAATCATTTAATCTCTGCGCTGTTTCCTAAAACCATCTTTATTAATGTTGCACTTGAAAACGCGCATCTGCCTCCAGTTGTAGAACAGCTAAATGCGTCATTAGATAATTTATTGTGCCGTGCCGCGTCACTTTATACACAAAAGCCTCCGATAAACATAGACGTATATGGTTTATCCGTCTCTCTGTGACCCCCGATAACTTCAGAACACAGTTAACTCCAAATACAAGGTGCCATTGTCTTTGAAAGTCATACTACTAACACGTGACATAAACACAATGCTTCAAATTAAAACCGAGATGATTCAAATATAACTACATGTTCAATCAATTGATTTACCTGGGTTACTCTGTAATTTGTTGCAATTTATTTCGTGTGTAGCAATGAAGTGTCAAATCTGGGATTTTGTGATTTTTTTATTGGGTAGCCTAAAGATTAAAATAAACCACCTCAGTATTTTCGAACGTAGGTGGTAATATCTCTCTAGGCGCAGATCCGTCTTGCAGTTTGTTTTACAATGACTACCTACCGGGGGGAACAGTGGGTTAACTGTCTTGTTCAGTAGCAGAAGGACAGATTTATACCTCGTCAGCTCAGTGATTCGATCCAGAAACCTTTCGGTTACTGACCCTCTAACCACTCGGCTACCTGCTGCCCCAAAATATTGTTAAATAATGATATTTATATTATATATAATAATTATATTAAGGAAAGATTTGAATGGAGACGGCTGATCCGAGAGTAGCACTGGCTTTCTTTCGATCCTTTCAGTCTGGACACATGATCCAATGGCGCCCTTAGCAACGGGTAGTTACCCTTAGCGACGGGTAGTCGCCCTTAGCAAATCAAATCAAATCACATTTTATTTGTCACATACACATGGTTAGCAGATGTTAATGCGAGTGTAGCGAAATGCTTGTGCTTCTAGTTCCGACAATGCAGTAATAACCAACAAGTAATCTAACTAACAATTCCAAAACTACTGTCTTATACACAGTGTAAGGGGATAAAGAATATGTACATAAGGATATATGAATGAGTGATGGTACAGAACGGCATAGGCAAGATGCAGTAGATGGTATCGAGTACAGTATATAAATATGAGATGAGTAATGTAGGGTATGTTAACATTATATTAGGTAGCATTGTTTAAAGTGGCTAGTGATATATTTTACATCATTTCCCATCAATTCCCATTATTAAAGTGGCTGGAGTTGAGTCAGTGTGTTGGCAGCAGCCACTCAATGTTAGTGGTGGCTGTTTAACAGTCTGATGGCCTTGAGATAGAAGCTGTTTTTCAGTCTCTCGGTCCCAGCTTTGATGCACCTGTACTGACCTCGCCTTCTGGATGATAGCGGGGTGAACAGGCAGTGGCTCGGGTGGTTGTTGTCCTTGATGATCTTTATGGCCTTCCTGTGACATCGGGTGGTGTAGGTGTCCTGGAGGGCAAGGTAGTTTGGCCCCGGTGATGCGTTGTGCAGACCTCACTACCTTCTGGAGAGCCTTACCCTTAGCGATGGGTAGTTACCCTTGGCAACAGGTAGTTACCCTTGGCAACAGGTAGTTAGCTCTGCGTGTATAAACCAGGCCCTGGACACACACGTTCCATCTTTTATAGTAACAATATAATACCACTAGAGGTCCTCATCACATCACAGTACGTAGAGGTCCTCATCACATCACAGTAAGTAGAGGTCCTCATCACATCACAGTACGTAGAGGTCCTCATCACATCACAGTACGTAGAGGTCCTCATCACATCACAGTAAGTAGAGGTCCTCATCACATCACAGTAAGTAGAGGTCCTCATCACATCACAGTAAGTAGAGGTCCTCATCACATCACAGTAAGTAGAGGTCCTCATCACATCACAGTAAGTAGAGGTCCTCATCACATCACAGTAAGTAGAGGTCCTCATCACAGTAAGTAGAGGTCCTCATCACAGTAAGTAGAGGTCCTCATCACATCACAGTAAGTAGAGGTCCTCATCACATCACAGTAAGTAGAGGTCCTCATCACAGTAAGTAGAGGTCCTCATCACATCACAGTAAGTAGAGGTCCTCATCACATCACAGTAATTAGAGGTCCTCATCACATCACAGTAAGTAGAGGTCCTCATCACATCACAGTAAGTAGAGGTCCTCATCACATCACAGTAAGTAGAGGTCCTCATCACATCACAGTAAGTAGAGGTCCTCATCACATCACAGTAAGTAGAGGTCCTCATCACATCACAGTAAGTAGAGATCCTCATCACATCACAGTAAGTAGAGGTCCCCATCACATCACAGTAAGTAGAGGTCCTCATCACATCACAGTAGGTAGAGGTCCTCATCATATCACAGTAAGTAGAGGTCCTCATCACATCACAGTAAGTAGAGGTCCTCATCACATAACAGTACGTAGAGGTCCTCATCACATCACAGTAAGTAGAGGTCCTCATCACATCACAGTAAGTAGAGGTCCTCATCACATCACAGTAAGTAGAGGTCCCCATCACATCACAGTAAGTAGAGGTCCTCATCACATCACAGTAGGTAGAGGTCCTCATCATATCACAGTAAGTAGAGGTCCTCATCACATCACAGTAAGTAGAGGTCCTCATCACATAACAGTACGTAGAGGTCCTCATCACATCACAGTAAGTAGAGGTCCTCATCACATCACAGTAAGTAGAGGTCCTCATCACATCACAGTAAGTAGAGGTCCCCATCACATCACAGTAAGTAGAGGTCCTCATCACATCACAGTAAGTAGAGGTCCTCATCACATCACAGTAAGTAGAGGTCCTCATCACATCACAGTAAGTAGAGGTCCTCATCACATCACAGTAAGTAGAGGTCCTCATCACAGTAAGTAGAGGTCCTCATCACATCACAGTAAGTAGAGGTCCACATCACAGTAAGTAGAGGTCCTCATCACATCACAGTAGAGACCATAGACCTACATAACTGTAGAGGGCTAGAGGCAGGGTTCAACCATAGACCATGTCAACTGTAGAGGGCTAGAGGCAGGGTTCAACCATAGACCATGTCAACTGTAGAGGGCTAGAGGCAGGGTTCAACCATAGACCTATCATAACTGTAGAGGGCTAAGGGCAGGGTTCAACCATCGACCTATCATAACTGTAGAGGGCTAGAGGCAGGGTTCAACCATAGACCTATCATAACTGTAGAGGGCTAGAGGCAGGGTTCAACCATAGACCAGGTCAACTGTAGAGGGCTAGAGGCAGGATTTAACCATAGACCAGGTCAACTGTAGAGGGCTAGAGGCAGGGTTCAACCATAGACCAGGTCAACTGTAGAGGGCTAGAGGCAGGGTTCAACCATAGACCATGTCAACTGTAGAGGGCTAGAGGCAGGGTTCAACCATAGACCATGTTAACTGTAGAGCCTCAAGAGGTGCTGAATGATTCATACTGTAAAGTGTTGTTCTTTGTTCCAGGCCTGTAGGATGGGGAAGAAAACTCCTCTTCCTGGACATTGATCATGTAAAGGATTACAGAGGTTAAAGTTCAACGTGACAATGTTAGTAAATGAACCACATGTTGTGTACCGTTTCAGATTTTATTTCAACAGTCAACATACATCTACTGCTTATCAGCTTCATCCAAATGTCCACATTGTCTGTTGTAAAACTAGCTATATTCTGACACAGCAACAACAACCCCATAACAGACCTACTATCTCTCACACACGTCCACACACTGTGGGAGCTGAACCTGTCTCAGGTCTGGGTCAGGACCACTGGTCTCAGGTCAGGGTTCAGGTCTGGGTGAGGACCACTGGTGTCAGGTCAGGGTTAGGACCACTGGTCTCAGGTCAGGGATGGGACCACTGACCTCAGGAGAAGGTTCAGGTCAGGGATGGGACCACTGGTCTCAGGTCAGGGTTCAGGTCTGGGTCAGGACCACTGGTCTCAGGACAAGGTTCAGGTCTGGGATGGGACCACTGTTCTCAGGACAAGGTTCAGGTCAGGGATGGGACCACTGGTCTCAGGTCAGGGTTCAGGTCTGGGTCAGGACCACTGGTCTCAGGTCAGGGATGGGACCACTGACCTCAGGAGAAGATTCAGGTCAGGGATGGGACCACTGGTCTCAGGTCAGGGTTCAGGTCTGGGCCACTGGTCTCAGGTCAGGGATGGGACCACTGGTCTCAGGTCAGGGTTCAGGTCAGGACCACTGTTCTCAGGTCAGGGATGGGACCACAGGGTTCAGGTCAGGGATGGGACCACTGACCTCAGGACAGGGTTCAGGTCAGGGATGGGACCACTGACCTCAGGACAAGGTTCAGGTCAGGGATGGGACCACTGGTCTCAGGACAGGGAAGGGACCACTGGTCTCCAGTCAGAACTTATTCAAAGCCTTTACCACAGGTATCAGTCATTACATCATTCCTTTACCACAGGTATCAGTCATTACATCATTACATCATTCCTTTACCACAGGTTTCAGTCATTACATCATTACATCATTCCTTTACCACAGGTTTCAATCATTCAGTTCAGTTATCCGTTCAGTTATCAACCACAGGTATCAATCATTACATCATTCCTTAACCACAGGTATCAGTCATTACATCATTCCTTAACCACAGGTATCAGTCATTACATCATTCCTTAACCACAGGTATCAGTCATTACATCATTCCTTTACCACAGGTATCAGTCATTACATCATTCCTTAACCACAGGTATCAGACATTACATCATTCCTTTACCACAGGTATCAATCATTACATCATTCCTTTACCACAGGTATCAGTCATTACATCATTCCTTAACCACAGGTATCAGACAAAACCCACAACCACACCGTTAATAATATATCATATTTAGCGCTTTAATCCAAAGTGACTTACAGTCATGCGTGCGTACATTTTACGTCTGGGCGGCCCCGGGAATCGAACCTACAACCCTGGGGTACAAGCGCCATGCTCTACCAACTGAGCTGTTCGGGAACTGTTCGGTAGCTGTTCGGTAGCTGTTCGGGAACTGTTCGGGAGCTGTTCGGTAGCTGTTCGGGAACTGTTCGGGAACTGTTCGGTAGCTGTTCGGGAACTGTTCAGTTGTTCCAGCATCTTTTCTTGCTGCTCAAATAAGACCTGAGATTTGAATTGTCAATCAGAAGAAGACGGAGGACCAGGAGAAGCCTCTAATTTGGATGTGTGAGGTATTGGATGATTTGACACAGGGCTATCAAGGATCTCTGATCGCGTTCTTCATAATGCTTCATAAAGACTTCTTAAGGTTTCATAAAGACTTCTTAAGGCTTCATAAAGACTTCTTAAGGCTTCATAAAGACTTCATAAGGCTTCATAAAGACTTCATAAGGCTTCATAAAGACTTCTTAAGGCTTCATAAAGACTTCTTAAGGCTTCATAAAGACTTCATAACGCTTCATAAAGACTTCATAAGGCTTCATAAAGACTTCTTAAGGCTTCATAAAGACTTCTTAAGGCTTCATAAAGACTTCTTAAGGCTTCATAAAGACTTCTTAAGGCTTCATAAAGACTTCATAAGGCTTCATAAAGACTTCATAAGGCTTCATAAAGACTTCATAAGGCTTCATAAAGACTTCATAAGGCTTCATAAAGACTTCTTAAGGCTTCATAAAGACTTCTTAAGGCTTCATAAAGACTTCATAAGGCTTCATAAAGACTTCATAAGGCTTCATAAAGACTTCATAAGGCTTCATAAAGACTTCATAAGGCTTCATAAAGACTTCATAAGGCTTCATAAAGACTTCTTAAGGCTTCATAAAGACTTCATAAGGCTTCATAAAGACTTCTTAAGGCTTCATAAAGACTTCATAAGGCTTCATAAAGACTTCTTAAGGCTTCATAAAGACTTCATAAGGCTTCATAAAGACTTCTTAAGGCTTCATAAAGACTTCATAAGGCTTCATAAAGACTTCATAAGGCTTCATAAAGACTTCATAAGGCTTCATAAAGACTTCTTAAGGCTTCATAAAGACTTCATAAGGCTTCATAAAGACTTCATAAGGCTTCATAAAGACTTCATAAGGCTTCATAAAGACTTCATAAGGCTTCATAAAGACTTCATAAGGCTTCATAAAGACTTCATAAGGCTTCATAAAAGCTCCATGAATCCAACGTCAGGCAGACATCTACTGCTCCTTGACGACGATCATCAACATTCAGAAATAAATGAAAATGATGAACACTCATCCAAACAAAAGACTCAGTTTGTCTCAGTCCTCTCAGAGTTCACCTCTTCATCACATTCATCATCGTCACACAGCTGCTTTCTGCTTCCAGGTCAAAGTTCAACTACATGAATGCCAACTGTCGCGACACAAGTACACATAGAGCCACTTAGATCAACTCAAGGTTCAAGTCCCTAGTGGGATAATAAGATAACAAGTCTTTCCCTCAACATAGGTCTGATCTGAGGAGGTTATACTCCCTAGAACGGACGTTTCCATTCAAATCAATGATTCCGTAAGGGGTTGACTGGATGTCCCTCTCAGGACACCTCTATGACCTCCATGCTTCCTGAGAAGCTGCTGTGACTCCCCATCTCCTCCCTGGATCTAGTCTCGCCTCCTCCTCTCATCCTGTCTCCGAGTTCCATCTGACAGCTCCGTCTCTTCAGCTGCTTCTCCAAGGTGCTCTCCTCGTGCCAGCTCCTCCGTGAGTCCCCGTGGTCGCCGCTCCTCTGCCGCCCGCGCCGCCGCACCTCCTCCAACCCCTGACTCACGCTGTACGCCGCCACGCTGCCACCCCCCAGAATGTTAGCCCCGCCTCCTAAGATGGCGGAGGTGGAGTAGAAGTGGTGTGACTCGGAGAGGTACCATCCCCCCGACGACACGGTGACGGGACCCAATAGGATGTCAGAGTGCCAGCCCTTCAGGGCGGAGCCTAGGTTAGGGGCGGGCTTGGACAGGTGCTGCTGGGAACGCGATAGGCCGAACAGGAAGCCGGTGGTGTGAGGGGTGTGGTTAGAGTTCTCCTCCATACTGCCACTACGGTGGAGCTGCTGGGAACAGGAGAGGGGAGGTGGAGGAGGCTTAGCCTGGCTGGGCTGCTTCATGCTGGGCTGGTTGGAGGTGGTAGTGGTGCTGGTAGTGGTGGAGACTACAGGAGCAGCAGTGGGAGCTGCAGACGTAGCAGCAGGGTCTGCGGGACCGTCGTCCTGCTCCTTGTCAGGGCTCGGCTCAGGTGTAGACTGCTCTGACATCTCCTTCACAGGAGAGAACTGATACGGTTTCCCTGCAGGCTCCTTGAAGCTCACGGATGGGTTATAATACTCCTGGGCTCCGGGGTGGGATGTAGGGTGGGGATACGGCCTCATGGGGGCGCTGCTGCAGCCTCCTGGCTCCCTGTACGACTTGATGTCCAGAGAGAAGGACCTTTTCAGCCGTGCAGCGCTGTCCTCCGTCCCCTGGTCCAGCTGAAGGCCTTGGAGCCCCTGGAGAGCCTGGGCCAGGAGCCTCTCCTCTGGAGGCCAGGGGGCCAGGACACATGGCAGGGTCAGGGGCTCCAGCAGGGCCAGGGCAGGGTCTGGGAGGCTGGGGGTAGGGTTAGGGGGGTCGTGCTCTAGTGGGGGGTGGAGGAGAGGAGAGGATTTGACCCCGGTGGTTTCTCTGATCTCCGACCTTCCAGGAGTCTTGATCTTCTTTTCAAAGTCCAGCAGCTGACCCAGGAAGTTGAAGTTAGGAGAGATGGTGGGTCTCTTCTCCTTCACGAACCTGGAGAGGAAAGACAGAAACACACAGGACATCAGTAGAGACGCTGTAACACACTGGGTTGTTATAGAGTTGGGAAAACCTAGAGGGTCAAGACAGGGGACATTTATAACTGTAACACAGGACATCAGTAGAGACGCTGTAACACACTGGGTTTTATAGAGTTGGGAAACCTAGAGGGTCAATACGGGGACATTTATAACTGTAACACAGGACATCAGTAGAGACGCTGTAACACACTGGGTTGTTATAGAGTTGGGAAAACCTAGAGGGGTCAATACAGGGGACATTTATAACTGTAACACAGGACATCAGTAGAGACGCTGTAACACACTGGGTTGTTATAGAGTTGGGAAAACCTAGAGGGTCAAGACAGGGACACTTTATAACTGTAACACAGGACATCAGTAGAGACGCTGTAACACACTGGGTTGTTATAGAGTTGGGAAAACCTAGAGGGTCAAGACTATGGGGACATTATAACTGTAACACAGGACATCAGTAGAGACGCTGTAACACACTGGGTTGTTATAGAGTGGGAAAACCTAGAGGGGTCAAGACAGGGGACATTTATAACTGTAACACAGGACATCAGTAGAGACGCTTAACACACTGGGTTGTTATAGAGTTGGGAAAACCTAGAGGGTCAAGACAGGGGACATTTATAACTGTAACACAGGACATCAGTAGAGACGCTGTAACACACTGGGTTGTTATAGAGTTGGGAAAACCTAGAGGGTCAAGACAGGGGACATTTATAACTGTAACACAGGACATCAGTAGAGACGCTGTAACACACTGGGTTGTTATAGAGTTGGGAAAACCTAGAGGGTCAAGACAGGGGACATTTATAACTGTAACACAGGACATCAGTAGAGACGCTGTAAACACACTGGGTTGTTATAGAGTTGGGAAAAACCTAGAGGGTCAATACAGGGGACATTATAACTGTAACACAGGACATCAGTAGAGACGCTGTAACACACTGGGTTGTTATAGAGTTGGGAAAACCTAGAGGGTCAGACAGGGGACATTTATAACTGTAACACAGGACATCAGTAGAGACGCTGTAACACACTGGGTTGTTATAGAGTTGGGAAAACCTAGAGGGTCAATACAGGGGACATTTATAACTGTAACACAGGACATCAGTAGAGACGCTGTAACACACTGGGTTTGTTATAGAGTTGGGAAAACCTAGAGGGTCAATACAGGGGACATTTATAACTGTAACACAGGACATCAGTAGAGACGCTGTAACACACTGGGTTGTTATAGAGTTGGGAAAACCTAGAGGGTCAATACAGGGGACATTTATAACTGTAACACAGGACATCAGTAGAGATGCTGCTGAGGTTACCATCCCAGCCATCATTACAGCCCCCCACAGTGCAGTGTGTTCATTCAGGAGAACAAGCTGGGCCTTTCATGGAGTCATGTGACACACAGTGTTGTTTAATCAGGGGTCATGTGAGGATGGGTTCATTAAGACAGACAGGAAGAGGGGGTATCCTCTTAGTTACGGAGAACTTGGGAGGAGGGTGGTTGCTGAGTGGTCAAGTCCATAAGCAGGAAGGTGATGTGTACATGAGGCCTTGTGCCTTATTCTGGTCCTACCGGGTTCAATCATCTACCGGTAAATCCTTATCGGTTCAATCATCTCACCTGTAAATCCTATTATGGTCCTACAGGGTTCAATCATCTCACCTGTAAAGCCTTATTATGGGTTCAATCATCTCACCTGTAAATCCTTATTATGGTCCTACAGGGTTCAATCATCTCACCTGTAAATCCTTATTATGGTCCTACAGGGTTCAATCATCTCACCTGTAAATCCTTATTATGGTCCTACAGGGTTCAATCATCTCACCTGTAAATCCTTATTATGGGTTCAATCATCTCACCTGTAATCCTTATTATGGTCCTACAGGGTTCAATCATCTCACCTGTAAATCCTTATTATGGTCCTACAGGGTTCCATCATCTCACCTGTAATCCTTATTATGGTCCTACAGGGTTCAATCATCTCACCTGTAAATCCTTATTATGGTCCTACAGGGTTCAATCATCTCACCTGTAAATCCTTATTATGGTCCTACTGGGTTCAATCATCTCGCCTGTAAATCCTTATTATGGTCCTACAGGGTTCAATCATCTCACCTGTAAGCTTCGTCTAGTGACATGTCCATCCTCGTTCATGATATGTAAGCGATTAGCGATGGTTTGCCGAGCGGGAGATGCCAGCCAGACAGTGGACCAGCACACAGGCGTTGGAGGCTTTGGCCTTCTCTATGAACTCTTACAGATCTGTCCAACCAGGGGAGGATCTTCTCGCAGAAGCTGTCGTTGGACAGGAACTCGCAGGAAGTGAGACTCAGGGATGTAGTATGGTTTGGGACATGTGTACTGGCATTCAGGACGTACGCTATCTCATTCTGCTGCATCACTTCTGCAGAGGAGGGAGGAACACAGCTGGTTTAGAATGCTTTACACAATCACTTCCTGCAGAGGAGGGAGGAATACAGCTGGTTTAGAATGCTTTACACACATCACTTCCTGCAGAGGAGGGAGGAATAGAGCTGGTTTAAGAATGCTTTACACACATCCCTTCCTGCAGAGGAGGAGAGGAATACAGCTGGTTAGAATGCTTTACACACATCACTTCCTGCAGAGGAGGGAGGAATAGAGCTGGTTAGAATGCTTTACACACATCACTTCCTGCAGAGGAGGGAGGAATAGAGCTGGTTAGAATGCTTTACACACATCACTTCCTGCAGAGGAGGGAGGAATAGAGCTGGTTAGAATGCTTTACACACATCACTTCCTGCAGAGGAGAGGAGGGAGGAATAGAGCTGGTTAGAATGCTTTACACACATCACTTCCTGCAGAGGAGGGAGGAATACAGCTGGTTAGAATGCTTTACACACATCACTTCCTGCAGAGGAGGGAGGAATAGAGCTGGTTAGAATGCTTTACACACATCACTCCTCAGAGGAGGAGGAATACAGCTGGTTAGAATGCTTTACACACATCACTTCCTAGAGGAGAAGAATACAGCTGGTTAGAATGCTTTACACACATCACTTCCTGCAGAGGAGGGAGGAATACAGCTGGTTAGAATGCTTTACACACA
>NW_022266020.1:172500-189521 GCF_002021735.2 Oncorhynchus kisutch | reverse complement strand
CACCCACACTCAATCAAACAGAATCCAACCTCTCCACAATGGCCAAGACCAGAGAGCTGTGTAAGGACATCATGGTTAAACTTGTAGACCTCCACAAGGCTGGGATGGGCTACAGGACAATAGGCAAGCAGCTTGGTGAGAAGGCAACAAACTGTTGGCTCAATATTAGAAAATGGAAGAAGTTCAAGATGACAGTCAATCACTCTCGGTCTGGGGCTCCATGCAAGATCTCACCTCGTGGGGCATCAGCGATCATGAAGAAGGTGAGGGATCAGCCCAGAGCTACACGGCAGGACCTGGTCAATGACCTGAAGAGAGCTGGGACCACAGTCTCAAAGAAAACCATAGTAACACACTACGCAGTCATGGATTAAAATCCTGCAGCGCACGCAAGGTCCCCCTGCTCAAGCCAGCGCATGTCCAGGCCCGTCTGAAGTTTGCGGATGACCATCTGGATGATCCAGAGGAGGAATGGGAGAAAGTCATGTGGTCTGATGAGACAAAAATATAGCTTTTTGGTCTAACTCCACTCGCCATGTTTGGAGGAAGAAGAAGGATGAGAACAACCCCAAGAACACCATCCCAACCGTGAAGCATGGAGATGGAAACATCATTATTTGGGTATGCTTTTCTGCAAATGGGACAGGACGACTGCACCGTATTGAGGGAGGATGGATGGGGCCATGTTTTGCGAGATCTTGGCCAACAACCTCCTTCCCTCAGTAAGAGCATTGAAGATGGGTCATGGCTGGGTCTTCCAGCATGACAATAACCCGAAACACACAGCCAGGGCAACTAAGGAGTGGCTCCGAAAGAAGCATCTCAAGGTCCTGGAGTGGCCTAGCCAGTCTCTAGACCTGAACCCAATAGAAAATCTTTGGAGGGAGCTGAAAGTCCATATTGCCCAGCGACAGCCCCGAAACCTGAAGGATCTGGAGAAGGTCTGTATGGAGGAGTGGGCCAAAATCCCTGCTGCAGTGTGTGCAAACCTGGTCAAGAACTACAGGCAACGTATGATCTCTGTAATTGCAAACAAAGGTTTCTGTACCAAATATTAAATTCTGCTTTTCTGATGTATCAAATACTTATGTCATGCAATAAATGCAAATTAAATTCTTAAAAATCATACAATGTGATTTTCTGGATTTTTGTTTTAGATTCCGTCTCTCACAGTTGAAGAGTACCTATGATAAAAATGACAGACGTCTACATGCATTGTAAGTAGGAAAACCCCCAAAATCAGCAGTGTATAAATACTTGTTCTCCCCACCGTAGTTTAGTATTGGTAGTATAGTATTGGCATGTATTTTCAAATACAAATATTCTATATTCTAATTCTAATATTCCTACATATTTCAATCCAGGTTTGACTCATATCCAACTTTCTCTTCTGCACTGCAGGTGAAGCAGGAAGAGATACATTTTCCTTGATGGGACTTGAGGGAATGAAAGAGGTTTGTCTCCACCTGGTGACAATGTAAAGTAATGATCTCTCTGTAAAGAGGTGAGTTTATGAAGAAACAGTTCTCTCTCTGTCGCCCTCCAAGGCCAGTCTGTGTCATGGTAACGCTGCACCCTGTACCACTAAGGTGAATCGTTTGTTAAAAGAAAAATCATTGTTACAATCAGCAAAACGCCTGTCACCGGTTGTCATTTATTCCTCTTCTCTCTCTCTTACTGTCTCTCTCTTACTGTCTCTCCTTCCATCCATCCTGACCAGCAAAAAACAGTTGTAACCAGTTGTAACACCACACGCCCTGGTGTTGTAACGCTACAGACCCTGGTGTTGAAACACTACAGACCCTGGTGTTGTATCACTACACACCCTGGTGTTGTAACGCTACAGATCCTGGTGTTGTAATGCTACAGACCCTGGTGTTGAAACACTACAGACCCTGGTGTTGAAACACTACAGACCCTGGTGTTGTAACACTACAGACCCTGGTGTTGTAACACTACACACCCTGGTGTTGTAACGCTACAGACCCTGGTGTTGAAACACTACAGACCCTGGTGTTATATCACTACAGACCCTGGTGTTGTAACGCTACAGACCCTGGTGTTGAAACACTACAGACCCTGGTGTTGAAACACTACAGACCCTTGTGTTGAAACACTACAGACCCTGGAGTTGTAACGCTACAGACCCTGGTGTTGTAACACTACAGACCCTGGTGTTGTAACACTACATACCCTGGTGTTGTAACAATACAGACCCTGGTGTGGTAACACTACAGACCCTGGTGTTGTAACAATACAGAACCTGGTGTGGTAACACTACAGACCCCGGTGTTGTAACACTACAGACCCCGGTGTTGTAACACTACAGACCCCGGTGTGGTAACACTACAGACCCTGGTGTTGCAACACTACAGACCCTGGTGTTGTAACACTACAGACCCCGGTGTTGTAACACTACAGACCCCGGTGTTGTAACACTACAGACCCCGGTGTAGTAACACTACAGACCCCGGTGTAGTAACACTACAGACCCTGGTGTTGTAACACTACAGACCCTGGTGTTGTAACACTACAGACCCCGGTGTTGTAACACTACAGACCCTGGTGTTGTAACACTACAGACCCTGGTGTTGTAACACTACAGACCCTGGTGTTGTAACACTACAGACCCTGGTGTTGTAACACTACAGACCCTGGTGTTGTAACACTACAGACCCCGGTGTTGTAACACTACAGACCCCGGTGCTGTAACACTACAGACCCTGGTGTTGTATTACTACAGACCCTGGTGCTGTAACACTACAGACCCTGGTGTTGTAACACTACAGACCCTGGTGCTGTAACACTACAGACCCTGGTGTTGTAACGCTACAGACCCTGGTGTTGTAACACTACAGACCCCGGTGTTGTAACACTACAGACCCTGGTGTTGTAACACTACAGACCCCGGTGCAGTAACACTACAGACCCTGGTGTTGTAACACTACAGACCCCGGTGCAGTAACACTCAAGACCCTGGTGTTGTAACACTACAGACCCTGGTGTTGTAACACTACAGACCCCGGTGCAGTAACACTACAGACCCCGGTGCAGTAACACTACAGACCCCGGTGTTGTAACACTACAGACCCTGGTGCTGTAACACTACAGACCCTGGTGTTGTATTACTACAGACCCTGGTGCTGTAACACTACAGACCCTGGTGTTGTAACACTACAGACCCTGGTGCTGTAACACTACAGACCCTGGTGTTGTAACGCTACAGACCCTGGTGTTGTAACACTACAGACCCCGGTGTTGTAACACTACAGACCCTGGTGTTTGTAACACTACAGACCCTGGTGTTGTAACACTACAGACCCCGGTGCAGTAACACTACAGACCCTGGTGTTGTAACACTACAGACCCCGGTGCAGTAACACTCAAGACCCTGGTGTTGTAACACTACAGACCCTGGTGTTGTAACACTACAGACCCCGGTGCAGTAACACTACAGACCCCGGTGCAGTAACACTACAGACCCTGGTGTTGTAACACTACAGACCCTGGTGTTGTAACACTACAGACCCTGGTGTTGTAACACTACAGACCCTGGTGCTGTAACACTACAGACCCCAGTGTTGTAACACTACAGACCCCGGTGTTGTAACACTACAGACCCCGGTGTTGTAACACTACAGACCCTGGTGCTGTAACACTACAGACCCCGGTGTTGTAACACTACAGACCCTGGTGCTGTAACACTACAGACCCCAGTGTTGTAACACTACAGACCCTGGTGTTGTAACACTACAGACCCTGGTGTTGCAACAATACAGACCCTGGTGTGGTAACACTACAGACCCCAGTGTTGTAACACTACAGACCCTGGTGTTGTAACACTACAGACCCCGGTGTTGTAACACTACAGACCCTGTTGTTGTAACACTACAGACCCCGGTGTTGTAACACTACAGACCCTGGTGTTGTAACACTACAGACCCTGGTGTTGTAACACCACAGACCCCGGTGTTGTAACACTACAGACCCTGGTGTTGTAACACTACAGACCCTGGTGTTGTAACACTACAGACCCTGGTGTTGTAACACTACAGACCCTGGTGTTGTAACACTACAGACCCTGGTGTTGTAACACTACAGACCCCGGTGTTGTAACACTACAGACTCTGGTGCTGTAACACTACAGACCCTGGTGTTGTAACACTACAGACCCTGGTGCTGTAACACTACAGACCCTGGTGCTGTAACACTACAGACCCTGGTGTTGTAACACTACAGACCCTGGTGCTGTAACACTACAGACCCTGGTGTTGTAACGCTACAGACCCTGGTATTGTAACACTACAGACCCCGGTGTTGTAACACTACAGACCCTGGTGTTGTAACACTACAGACCCCGGTGCAGTAACACTACAGACCCTGGTGTTGTAACACTACAGACCCTGGTGTTGTAACACTACAGACCCTGGTGTTGTAACACTACAGACCCTGGTGTTGTAACACTACAGACCCTGGTGTTGTAACACTACAGACCCCGGTGTTGTAACACTACAGACCCCAGTGTTGTAACACTACAGACCCCAGTGTTGTAACACTACAGACCCCGGTGTTGTAACACTACAGACCCCGGTGTTGTAACACTACAGACCCTGGTGCTGTAACACTACAGACCCCGGTGTTGTAACACTACAGACCCTGGTGCTGTAACACTACAGACCCCAGTGTTGTAACACTACAGACCCTGGTGTTGTAGCACTACAGACCCTGGTGTTGTAACAATACAGTCCCTGGTGTGGTAACACTACAGACCCCAGTGTTGTAACACTACAGACCCCAGTGTTGTAACACTACAGACCCCAGTGTTGTAACACTACAGACCCCGGTGTTGTAACACTACAGACCCCGGTGTTGTAACACTACAGACCCTGGTGTGGTAACACTACAGACCCCAGTGTTGTAACACTACAGACCCCGGTGTTGTAACACTACAGACCCCGGTGTTGTAACACTACAGACCCCAGTGTTGTAACACTACAGACCCCGGTGTTGTAACACTACAGACCCCAGTGTTGTAACACTACAGACCCCGGTGTTGTAACACTACAGACCCCAGTGTTGTAACACTACAGACCCTGGTGTTGTAACACTACAGACCCTGGTGTTGTAACACTACAGACCCCAGTGTTGTAACACTACAGACCCCAGTGTTGTAACAGTACAGACCCCGGTGTTGTAACACTACAGACCCCGGTGTTGTAACACTACAGACCCCAGTGTTGTAACACTACAGACCCTGGTGTTGTAACACTACAGACCCCAGTGCTGTAACACTACAGACCCCAGTGTTGTAACACTACAGACCCCGGTGTTGTAACACTACAGACCCCAGTGTTGTAACACTACAGACCCCAGTGTTGTAAAACTACACACCCTGGTTTATCCAACTCAGCTATTTGAATCTCCATCTGTAAACTCTCCCTCTCTAGTGTCTTGGTAAGTTTTCCTGACCTGTCCGCTTCCTGTGTGGGTTGGAATGCAGATCCATTTCCTGAGAAATTAAGAAAGAAAGACAGAAAGAAGGAAAGAAGGAAAGAAAGAAAGAAAGAAGGATAGGAGGATAGAAGGAAAGAAGGAAAGAAAGAAAGAAGGATAGGAGGATAGAAGGAAAGACAGAAATAAAGAATGAAAGTAAGCCAGGACCAGGAGACTTCAAGGCTAGAGAAACATTTAGCTGAGTTCATCTTATCCACTTTCCCCCTCTGCCATGAACTAGGGAACAATCAGACACTTATACCTGATGAACATGCTTCAGTGAAGGACTGGAATTCCTCACATAGTCTCACAGCCCAAAGTATTTAGATTTCTGTTCTAACGTTGGAAAGCTGAACAGGCACAATTCAAGAGTGGAACCATTCATACCATTCTATACAATCTAGCTCTGTGTCTAAAGTGAGGTGAGTGGGGGCACCTGTTTTATTATTGACAGAAGTTGGGGCATATGTAGACTGTGGTCGAGTGGAGGCTGCTGAGGGGAGGCTCATAATAATGGTTGGAATGGTATCCATATCAACCATATGGAAACCACATCGTTGATGTGTTTGATACGATTCCATTGACTCCATTCCAGCCATTATTATCAGCCGTCCTCCCCTCAGCAGCCATCCAGCCTCCACTGCTGCGTAGACACACAAAATATTGTACAGTCACACTCACACACACACACATACACACACTCTCCCCTTCATGCATCCTACTGCTGTAGTGGTATGTGTGGAATTCCCTCAAAAACTTCTGACAAGCGAAGATGAGTGCATCACCGTCCCATCCAATGTGTATACCATCAGCCATCTGCCTCCGTCACAAGAAACATGTATACCATCAGCCATCTGCCTCCGTCCCATCCAACATGTATACCATCAGCCATCTGCCTCCATCCTATCCAACATGTATACCAACAGCCATCTGCCTCCGTCCCATCCAACATGTATACCATCAGCCACCTGCCTCCATCCCATCCAACATGTATACTATCAGCCATCTGCCTCCGTCCCATCCAACATGTTACCATCAGCCATCTGCCTCCGTCCCATCCAACATGTATACTATCAGCCATCTGCCTCCGTCCCATCCAACATGTGTACCATCAGCCATCTGCCTCCTTCCCATCCAACATGTATACCATCAGCCATCTGCCTCCGTCCCATCCAACATGTGTATACCATCAGCCATCTGCCTCCGTCACAAGCAACATGTATACCATCAGCCATCTGCCTCCGTCCCATCCAACATGTATACCATCAGCCATCTGCCTCCGTCACAAGCAACATGTATACCATCAGCCATCTGCCTCCGGCCCATCCAACATGTATACCATCAACCATCTGCCTCCGTCCCATCCAACATGTATACCATCAGCCATCTGCCTCCCACCCATCCAACATGTATACTATCAGCCATCTGCCTCCGTCCCATCCAACATGTATACCATCAGCCATCTGCCTCCGTCCCATCCAACATGTATACCATCAGCCATCTGCCTCCGTCCCATCCAACATGTATACCATCAGCCATCTGCCTCCATCCCATCCAACATGTATACCATCAGCCATCTGCCTCCGTCACAAGCAACATGTATACCATCAGCCATCTGCCTCCATCCCATCCAACATGTATACCATCAGCCATCTGCCTCCGTCCCATCCAACATGTGTATACCATCAGCCATCTGCCTCCGTCACAAGCAACATGTATACCATCAGCCATCTGCCTCCATCCCATCCAACATGTATACCATCAGCCATCTGCCTCCGTCACATCCAACATGTATACCATCAGCCATCTGCCTCCGTCACAAGCAACATGCAGCCTGCGGCCCCTCCCCTCTCCCCCTGACTCTCTGTCTCCAGTATTTCCTGCTGATGCTGCTGTGGCAACCGTATCCAAGGAAAACAGTCCTTTCCTGGCCGTCTGCTGGAGGCGACCAATGCCAGCACAGCCGGTGTCCAGGGTCAGAGTTGTTTCATCCAGGGAGCTCTCGTCATCACCAAGTCCCAGACTCTGGCCCCAGACTCTACAGCCAATAAACTACAGGAGGAGACAACAGGGTGTGTTCACTAGGAACCAAACAGAGCAAAACAGTATGAAACGGAACCAAACAGGGAGGGACCTAGATAAATTAGTCCAATAGAAAATCTTGTTTTCTTTGCAAAAAAAATTCCGTTTAGAGTAAACTATTTCCGTTGCAAAGCGTTTTGGACTAATGATTACGGATTCGTCGATATCCATTGCAACATGCTGCTACAAAACATACTGAATGGGAGGCTTCAGCAGAAAGCCCCATATGTACTGGAAGTGTATATGTCTGTGGGTATCTTTTTTAACCTTTATTTAACTAGGCAAGTCAGTTAAGAACAAATTCTTATTTTCAATGACGGCCTAGGAACAGTGGGTTAACCGCCTGTTCAGGGGCAGAACGACAGATTTTGTACCTTGTCAGCTCGGGGGTTTGAACTAACCACTAGGCTACGCTGCCGCCCCGTATGTGTGTGTTCTCACATCAGTGTGTATCTCCTCAGGACCTGAGGATTCAGGGAGAACACTCTACAGGATGGTTGCTGTGAGCTTTGGGATGCTGTGTGTTCTACAAGTCAATCTCAACATCTCCCTGAGACTAGTCTGTGAGTGTATTCTTGTCTAATCATTACACTCAGACTTTCACAACAAGGTCCAAATTCAGATGTTATCTGTGTACAGTAGCTAAGTTCCTCCTCTGTTACAGACCAGTTACAACAACCTGACTGACTGAAGAGAGGCCATCTTCAGGCAAAGGTTTGTTGCTAAGTTTCTCAATGTGTTCACCTTTGCTCTTCAACAGAGCAGATTCTTAATACTTTGATTCCAATTTCTACTTCCTCTCCACTGAGAAAAAAACCTGGGCTTCCTCCATTTTTAAAGTAGTCAAAGTGTTTAACTGTGTGGGTTTTCCTATGGGTTGTAGCCTCAATGGCGCTACCCACATTGTCACATATTAAGATGAGTCCTCTATCTATCACTATGGGTCAAGGTCACATTAATAGAAGGAAGAAACTGAGCTTGTAGAAAACAGCCAGTAGGGGGAGACAAACACTTAATAAAGAAGGTATTATACCCAACATGAGGGACGTTTCTGACCAGCATCACATTGACAAGCAGATTATAGACCAAACCTAAAACTGACCCTTACCTTGACCCTAACATTTACCTAATATTAACAAATTCAGAAATTGAACAGATTATAAATGTTTTATGATTTAATAAAATGATGTTATTGATGTTTAAAATAAAGCCTTTATCTGATTTAGATATCATGTTGTACTTGTGGTGACCTTATATCCATGGATGAAACGTGGCCTGTGTTTTCAGGACAGACACAGTGCATAAGACCTACATGGAATGTGAATAATGACTTTAAGGGCACGTCTCAAATGGCACCATATTCCCTGTATAGTGCACTACTTTTAACCAGGGTCGTTCACCATGTAGGAAATAGGGTTCTATTTGGGACACAGTAAGTTTAGGGAAGTTATTGCTGGAACAGCTATTGTATTGTAATTTCAGTTGATTTCAGCATGTGTTGCTGTGCCAACACATTTTAGGCCATACCACTGTTTTCCTTTAATAACAGCTTCCTGTCTGTCAGTGGTTAGTGGTTATTAGCAGACCTGGGTCACGTATTCATTAGGAGACACCAGAGCCAAATGTTTGGCAATGAAAACATGTTATTCTTATTGGACAGGTACAGTTAGTCACTCTCTGTTTGGGTTTGCTTTCTTCCGTTTGGTGCCTGATGAATAAAACCCAAATCATTTAGCTGTTGGTTGAGCTTGCCTGGCTTAATGGAACCAATAGAATAGCCCCAAACACTCAAATTATTTGACAGATTTCAAATAGGTTTTAAACCCAGGTCTGGTTATTCATTATTTTTTAAAGCATCCAGAGACATTATTAAGATACATCCAATATGTTAATCAGTGATATAGAGTAGTAAGAGATCATAATAGACGGTCTGGGTGTCTGGTGCATGTATTTGTATTTATTATGGATCCCCATTAGTTCCTGCCAAGACAGCAGCTACTCTTCCTGTGTTTTATTATGGATCCCCATTAGTTCCTGCCAAGACAGCAGCTACTCTTCCTGGGTTTCATTATGGATCCCCATTAGTTCGTTCCTGCCAAGACAGCAGCTACTCTTCCTGGGTTGCAGCAAAAATAAGAAACAAACAATTTGAACAACATTACAATACATTTACAACAGATTTCACAACACATTAAGTGTGAGCCCTCAGGCCCCTAATCTACTACAACATATCTACAACACGAAATCCATGTGTACGTGTGTGTATAGTGCATTAGTTATTGTGTGTGTGTGTGTGTGTGTGTGTGTGTGTGTGTGTGTGTGTGTGTGTGTGTGTGTGTGTGTGTGTGTGTGTGTGTGTGTGTGTGTGTGTGTGTGTGTGTGTGTGTATGTATGTGTGTATGCATGTGTCTGTGCTTATGTTTGTATGTGGGTGGAACAGTATGTGGGTGGAACTTCCCCCAGAAGAACAGGAAGTTACTCAGGAATCAGATAACAAGGTGAAAAGAAGAAGAAAGTGTCCCAAATAAAACCAGTCAGGACATGTTACTGTATAACCAGACAGGACATGTTACTGTGTAACCAGCCAGGACATGTTACTGTATAACCAGCCAGGACATGTTACTGTATAACCAGACAGGACATGTTACTGTATAACCAGCCAGGATATGTTAATGTATAACCAGACAGGACAAGTTACTGTATAACCAGCCAGGACATGTTACTGTAAAACCAGCCAGGACATGTTACTGTATAACCAGCCAGAACATGTTACTGTATAACCAGCCAGGACATGTTACAGTATAACCAGCCAGGACATGTTACTGTATAACCAGCCAGGACATGTTACTGTATAACCAGCCAGGACATGTTTCTGTATAACCAGACAGGACATGTTACTGTATCAACCAGCCAGGACCTGTTACTATATAACCAGCCAGGACATGTTTCTGTTCCACAAATCTCCATCTACAACAGGGTCAAAACCAGTTATCTTCAGACTCAGACTCTCTGTACTGGGGGCCCTTCCCTGGGTGCACGATGAGTTTTTTACCCTAGCACTACACAAGTGACTCAAAACATCAAAGCTTGATAATGAGTTGGTTATTTGAATCGGCTGTGTAGTGCTAGGGCAAAACCCAAAATGTTCGCTAAGGGGGACCCCAGGACTGAGTTTGGGAAACCCTGCTTTAAGACACTGTCGCTTTAGTCAATGAACATTGTTGAACATGTTGGAGGCCATCTATACAAAGCCAGATTTGACCATTAAGGTTTGACAGAGGTGAGATGGAGGAGAGGATTGTGGATATCTACATCACTGCAGAGACCCTGAGAGACGGTGAGACCAGCACCTCAACACATCTGCAGAAAGGCCAGTTACATGACAGTTACAACACCCTTACTGAGGAAAGAGACCAACTACAGACTAGCTAAGACAACCTGACTGCTGAGAGACCAGCTACAGACCAGTTACAACAACCTGACTGAAGAGAGAGACCAGCTACAGACCAGTTATAACAACCTGACTGAAGTGAGAGACCAGGAAAAGACCAGTTACAACAACGTAACTGAAGAGAGAGACAAGCTACAGACCAGTTACAACAACGTAACTGAAGAGAGAGACAAGCTACAGACCAGTTATAACAAGTACATTAAAGACAGACAACAGCTATAGACCAGTTACAACAATCTGACTGAATAGAGAAACCAGCTTCAGACCAGTTATAATACCCTGACTAAAGAGACAAACCAGCTACAGACCAGTTATAATACCCTGACTAAAGAGACAAACCAGCTACAGACCAGTTACAACAACCTGACTGAGGAGAGAGACCAGCTACAGGCAAGCTACAACAACTTGCCTAAAGAGAGACACCATCGACAAAGGGAAAGAGATGATTTTGAAGGTTGGTACTACATCTCGACCAAGACAAAAAACTGGAGGGACAGTAGAAAGGACTGAATGAACAGAGGAACAGCACTGAAGCCTCATTTATCAAGACCACTTAACCCATCATAGTCTAAGCCCTGTTTCCTCCGAGCTCTAAAACGGAAACATTTCCTCTCAGCCTCATGGCAAAATGTGGAGATTAGCTACAAACTGAGCAACTCCAATGCCACAACAGCAAACGACACAACATTTTTTGTATGACCATATTAATGTATTCACTAATTATCAGCATCCTGTGTGTCTAGACTTAAAGAAAAAAAAATGTCCCAACCTCAACCACCATGTTACTATTTCATCATCTTCCTCTTTTGACATTTTCCTTTTATTCTGGGGATGCCATCTTAAACAGTTAGTCTCAGACAGAGCAGAGACAGAAACAGACCCAGAAACAGACACAGGGTCAACGATAGGACCAGAACCCGAGTACAGACAGAAAACACAGTAAGTTGTTGGAGATGTCTGAAGCCATCTATGCTGAGCCAGATATGACCAAGAAGGTCAAGTTTATTAACAGAGGTGAGATGAAGGAGAGGATAGTGGATATCTATGTCAGTGCAGACACCCTGAGAGACGGTGAGACCAGCACCAAGAGAGAAGAGACAGCAGACACTGCTCCTAATAATGGACCAGGAGACCAGCACTCAGGTAACACACACACACACACACCACGCAAATAAATTACACACACAATACATTAAACAGGTGAGATTACCCTGTAGAACTACAGATTTATTTGTCCCAATCCTGGATGATACAGTAAAACACATTACCAAAGATGTTTAATAATTTGTGATTCAGTGCATATTCAGTGGTGGAGGAGACCCTCTGGAGTTGCTGCAGTGTGTCTGGGGCTGCTGTGTGTTCTCCTCCTGGCTGGGATCATAGGCCAGGCTGTCTACTGTAAGTCTACAGTATATCTATATTAAACAACAATATAAACGCAACATGCAAACATGTCTAAGATTTCACTGAGTTACAGTTCATGTCAGTCAATGGGAATAAATTCATTAGGCCCTAATCTATGGATGTCACATGACTGGCAGAGGTTCAGCCGTGGGTGGGCCTTGGAGGGCATAGGTCCACCCACTTGGCAGCCAGATTCCAACCACTGGGGAACCAGGCCCAGCCAATCAGAATGAGTTTTTCCCCACAAAAGGGCTTTATTACAGACAGATATACTCCTCAGCACACCCCCACCCTCAGACGATCCAACAGGTGAAGAAGCCAGATGTGGAGGTCATGGGCTTGCGTGGTTATACGTGGTCTGCGGTTGTGAGGCCAGTTGAACGTACTGCCAAATTCTCTAAAACAACGTAGGAGGCAGCTCATGGTAGAGAAATGAACATTCATTTATCTGGCAATGTCTCTGGTGGACATTCATGCAGTTAGCATGCCAGATTCAGATCCCTCAAAACTTGAGACATCTGTGGCAAAACTACACATTTTAAAGTGGCCTTCTATTGTCTCCAGCAGAAGGTGCACCTGTGTAATGATCATACTGTTTAATCAACTTCTTGATAGGCCACACCTGTTAGGTAGATAGATTATCTTGGCAAAGGATAAATGCTGATGAACAGGGATGTAAACACATTTGAGAGAAATAAGCTTTTTGTGTGTATGGAACATGTCTGGGATCTTTTAATTGATCTCATGAAACATGAAACATGAGACCAACACTTTACATGTTACATTTATATTTTAGTTCACTGTTTAAATAGTTCTTATAACTCAGATTTAGTAGTTCTGATGTGATCTATTTTAGTGAGCAACTTGTTCTTTATTGTTGTTGCAGACAGCAACATCTCAAAGAACTCATCTGCAGAGATAGACCAGCTACAGACCAGTTATAACACCATAACTAAAGAGAGAGGCCAGCTACAGACCAGTTATAACAACCTGACTAAAGAGAGAGACCAGCTACAGAACAGTTATAACACCATAACTAAAGAGAGAGACCAGCTACAGACCAGTTATAACAACATGACTAAAGAGAGAGACCAGCTACAGACTGAGAGAGATGTTCTTAGCGGCAGGCTTACCAATCTCAGTGAGTAAACCTACAATAATAAATTATCATTAACAACACAGACCTGATCATGAGTCTGTGTTCTTTCATTAAGTGTAGTACAGGGTGATAAGTTGAAGGAAATTAATGTTAATCCTCTTGTAGAAAAAACCTGTCCTGAAGCTTGGCAGAAGTTTGAATCAAGTTGGTACTTCCTGTCTACTGAGACTAAAACCTGGAAGGAGAGCAGACAGGACTGTCTAGAGAGAGGAGCAGACCTGGTGATCATTGATGGCAGAAATGAACAGGTGAGAGAGAGAGAGAGAGAGAGAGAGAGAGAGAGAGAGAGACAGAGAGACAGAGAGACGGTTAGTTATTAACAAACATATTAATATTTATTTATCTTTCTCAACAACAGACATTTCTCTTCAACCTCAAGAAGAGAGTCTGGATTGGTCTGACTGACTCTGATAGTGAGGGGACCTGGAAATGGGTGGACGGCACCCCACTGACCACAGGGTGAGAGATGATAACTAATCTCCATTCAACTAGGCTCCATTCAACCTTGTTCTATACATGTTATTGTCATTGATGGCATCAGTCAACAAAGTTAACTTTAAGATGAAACATGTCTGTATATTATTTAGGATTGTGATGTTCAAACTGTGAAATCTGACTGTTTTTAACCCTGTAGGTACTGGTATTAACCATGATATCTGACTGTTTTTAACTTTGTAGGTACTGGTATTAACCATGATATTTGACTGTTGTTAACTCTGGAGGTACGGTTTTAACCATGATATCTGACTGTTGTTAACCCTGTAGGTACTGGTATTAACCATGATATTTGACTGTTTTTAACCCTGTAGGTACTGGTATTAACCATCATATCTGACTGTTTTTAATCCTGTCGGTACAGGTTTTAACCATGATACCTGACTGTTTTTCATCCTGTAGGTACTGGTATTAACCATGATATCTGACTGTTTTTAACCCTGTTGGTACTGGTATTAACCATGATATCTGACTGTTATTAACCCTGTAGGTACTGGTATTAACCATGATATCTGGCTGTGTTTAACCCTGTAGGTACTGGTATTAACCATGATATCTGACTGTTTTTAACCCTGCAGGTACTGGTATGACCCACAGCCTGATAATGGTGGTGGCAAACCAGAAAATGGTGAGGAGGACTGTGTTGAGATACGCACAGATCAGAGTCCTCTGAAGGCATGGAATGACTTGTCATGTGCGGAGAATCTTCACTGGATTTGTGAGAAAGTGGTTTAACATCACCATGACAACATACTGTAACACATACAGCAGCCTTCAGTGCACAGAACGTCCTCCTTCATTCTCTCTCTCTCTCTCTCTCTCTCTCTCTCTCTCTGTCTCTCTGTCTCTCTCTGCCTCTCTCTCTCTCTCTGTCTCTCTGTCTCTCTGTCTCTCTCTCTCTCTGTCTCTCTCTCTCTCTCTCTCTCTCTCTCTCTCTCTCTCTGTCTCTCTCTCTCTCTCTCTCTCTCTCTCTCTCTCTCTCTCTCTCTCTCTCAAACACACATGCACAAGCGTGTTTTATTTGTTTGTAGTATCATATGAATAAAAGTCCTACTTATTTCCTGATTGTGACTTCCTGTGTCTCAGTAGTTATGTTTCACACATTATCAGACACAACATGAAGTTAGTACAGTAGACTCAACAGAATACATTTAACAATGAAAATGTATAATTTTGCTGTTATAATACCAAACCACACACACACACTCGTTTACATGTTTGTATGAGCAAATTAATACAATTCCTTCTTATATCCTGATTGAAGCTTCCTGTCTACCAATAGGCTAGTTATGTTCCACAAAACATTGTGGAAGTGCGATGATGCTAATCCGAGGTAATGGCGCCAAGTACAAACCTTTGTCTGCTGCATACAAGCCAAGTCAATTTAAAAACAAATCTATTTGTTCTCTTGAGGATCTTGGACCCCATCATTCTACCTGCTCTGTTTAGAAACTCAAGGTGGAGTCGGTCTCCAGTAATGTTTGCTCTGAAATGAAGCCTAGCCAGGATGAAGTGCCTGCAGCGGCAGCTACAGTCGAGACTTCCAGCCTTGGCCCTGATCATACCAGAGATGATTTTGGACGGGTAGGAGTGAGATTTTGGGAAAAAGTGGATCCCTGCTCTTTGTCCGACCCATATGTTGTGTCAAGCTGGGCTTAGAACAAATGTGTCACATTTTCGAGAAGTGGAATTGTTTATATTTTGTGTGCATCCAAAGGCAGAGACTGTTCCACATCACACATCTCAGGGCTCGACCTGTGGTGTGCTTTGCTCTGCAGAGCAGGGTGCCTCTCAAAGGACTGATCAGTGGGGTGGCGTTGAGTGTAGATCTGAAAAACAATACTTCTGGTGTTTTTTACATCCTCGGTTGGTGAGAAGTAGACCCGGTGACTGAGACTGAGAATACCCAGAATGTCTTGTTGAGCTTGAATAGAGAGTTCTTACCTGTCAGGTTAGGTTAGGTCAGCTATTTGGGGGATTGCAGAAGGATTCCAATGCTGAGGCAGTGAGGAAAGTGAGTAGGACTGGGGACAGAGATCCAGAGAGGATATTTTTTAGATTTCTTGCATTTATTGTCATGGTCATTAATTGTACTGCGCTGATGGAGCAGAAATCCCAGAAGATTGTAGTAGCGGCAGCCGTGTGAGAGATTATAGTGCAGAAGATCTACAGGGGGTTTTGTGAGAAGGGGTTCCATCCTCCACGGACGACGGCCAGATGTAGCATATGATCGGGCCAAAGTAGAGGGATGTAGTGGTGGGTGTGTTGGTGAAAGTGCTGTGTACAGGTGTAGGATCGATAGGGCCAAGTGGTGGGATGGGGTGGTGGGTGTTTTGGGGATAGTGCTGTATACAGGTGTAGGATCGATAGAGCCAAAGTAGAGGGATGGGGTGGTGGGTGTGTTGGGGATAGTGCTGTATACAGGTGTAGGATCGATAGAGCCAAAGTAGAGGGATGGGGTGGTGGGTGTGTTGGGGATAGTGCTGTATACAGGTGTAGGATCGATAGGGCCAAGTGGTGGGATGGGGTGGTGGGTGTTTTGGGGATAGTGCTGTATACAGGTGTAGGATCGATAGAGCAAAAGTAGAGGGATGGGGTGGTGGGTGTGTTGGGGATAGTGCTGTATACAGGTGTAGGATCGATAGAACCAAAGTAGAGGGATGGGGTGGTGGGTGTGTTGGTGAAAGTGCTGTATACAGGTGTAGGATCGATAGAGCCAAAGTAGAGGGATGGGGTGGTGGGTGTGTTGGGGATAGTGCTGTATACAGGTGTAGGATCGATAGAACCAAAGTAGAGGGATGGGGTGGTGGGTGTGTTGGGGATAGTGCTGTATACAGGTGTAGGATCGATAGAGCCAAAGTAGAGGGATGGGGTGGTGGGTGTTTTGGGGATAGTGCTGTATACAGGTGTAGTATGTTAATTTGATCCCCCTGTTTT
>NW_022266020.1:155000-170000 GCF_002021735.2 Oncorhynchus kisutch | reverse complement strand
CTCCAGTATTTCCTGCTGATGCTGCTGTGGCAACCGTATCCAAGGAAAACAGTCCTCTCCTGGCCGTCTGCTGGAGGCGACCAATGCCAGCACAGCCGGTGTCCAGCGTCAGTGTTGTTTCATCCAGGGAGCTCTCGTCATCACCAAGTCCCAGACTCTGGCCCCAGACGCTACAGCCAATAAACTACAGGAGGAGACAACAGGGTGTGTTCACTAGGAACCAAACAGAGCAAAACAGTACTAAACAGAACCAAACGGGGAGGGACCTAGATAAATTAGTCCAATAGAAAATCTTGTTTTCTTTGCAAAACTTTTTCCGTTTGGAGTAAACTATTTCCGTTGCAAAGCGTTTTGGACTAATGATTACGGATTCGTTGATATCCATTGCGACATGCTGCTACAAAACGTACTGAATGGGAGGCTTCAGCAGAAAGCCCCATATGTACTGGAAGCCAAGGAGGGCAAGCAGCATCCAGGACAGAGAATGTATAGACCTTTAATAACCCTGTCAGTCCCACGCCAGAATCTGCATTTTTGAGGGCATGTACAACCCTCATGTTTAGTGTTTCACCATTTCCTTTTCAGAGGAGACACTTTTATCCAACGCGTCTTACCTGACAGTGAATGCATAGACTTTTAAGTGCATTTCATCCCTGCAGGAGTCGAATTCACAGCCTGCAGATGCTGCGCCACACAGGACCGAATACTGTCATGTGTAACAGACCATGTAACCCACTACCCCTCGAAGCACCCTTACAGCCGTTCACTGTACATTTTCTCTTTCAGACGGGCCTCTATAAAACCACGTTTGTCTCCTGCATGTGTAACTCTGCTCTTCTTTTGGTTCTGAGACTGAGACAAGGTGTTCTTTGTGAATCAGTTGACCTTTGAAAACAAACAGTCAGTCCGTCTCCAGAGATGGAGTCCAGGGTTGGATGCCAATGAAGTCAAATATTGCCAAAAACTTTGTGTGTGTATGTGTGTGTGTGTGTGTGTGTGTGTGTGTGTGTGTGTGTGTAGACTGCTCTTCAGTTAATATTCACATGTGTATCAGTGTATGTTTGTGTAACAGAGTTTGTCCCTACATGGCTGATTTAGGATGCAATCTGACGTACACGACCACACTAATGTATCCACTGAGCAGCGTCATAACCACTAGCCTATAAACCCTGCTTTAGTTGGTCTGAGGGCAACAAGCTGTCTGTACATGTGAACAGTGTGTGTGTGTGTGTGTGTGTGTGTGTGTGTGTGTGTGTGTGTGTGTGTGTGTGTGTGTGTGTGTGTGTGTGTGTGTGTGTGTGTGTGTGTGTGTGTGTGTGTGTGTGTGTGTGTGTGTGTGTGTGTGTGAGTCAGTGCGTACAGTTTATGTCTGCACACCACTCTCTTGCCCAGGTGCGTGTGTCTGCCTGCTTCTGTGAGAGCCAGTTAACACAAATAGAGGCCAGCTGTTGCCACAAAGCTTTGTCCAAACCCATGTAGAAGACGTGCCTTGGATCCATGTTCAGCTCTCAGAACAGGACGTTAACTGCATTGTGCTTAAAGAAGTGTTAAATGCTATGTCATACAATGTTGGTTAGTGTGTAAGTACAATAATAACACACTCGGATGATAAAATCAATTTTATTCGTGTCCAGACGAACTTGTTTACCCTTGAATGCATGAGCACGCGTACACACACACACACACACACACACACACACACACACACACACACTAAAGTCCTCTCTCCAGGCCCATGCACACAAAAACAGACATCCCAGAGAGAAGATAGCATGGATTATTTCAGCCTGGAAATGATTATGCTCTGTATCACTAGTAACTCGGACTTCCTGTTTCCCACGGTTGCCGGGAGTCTGACTATCAGCCGTAACTGACGGTCAAGAGCCCCCTTGCATTGACTTCCTCCCACACAAGCATAGATAGAGTCAGTTACATTACAGTACATTACAGTACAATGCTTTTCTTGCTGTGTCACTCAAAGACGCACACTTAATTGAACAGTTTCAGACATCTATGAGCCATGTGTATTATGGGAGATGCCATAGGTATTCATAGTGTATGTTTTAAGATTCTTTGGAAAAAGTGAATAAATGATCATGGGTTTGGGTTGTAGATGTATTTTTTTTTATCTACCCTTTAATCTGAGTGTACTTTCACAAGTGTCAAATGTTATTACAGCCTCTGCTAACTACTGGTCATGTACCGTACCGTAGAAAATGGCTGTTTGAGTTTGGCCTACAAACACCACAGCAATATGTTCTCAAAGCATTCTTTGTAAAAGTGAGAACTCGATTGGCCCAGTTTTGGTAGGGATGTGGATATTCATTTTTTATTTATTTTATTTATCACCCACATTTTCCTACAAGGGCTAGGCTAACTCTGCTTGTCCTTCAGTGCTCACGATTTAGACTGGAATTTTTCCAATAATAAACTATATCAGCAAAGAATTTGAGACTGTTTCCTTTGGGCCCTCTGTGCGCCACTTAAGAAGCAGAGGGGAGACGAGTGGGGGAATATAGGAGGCATCATGAATGGGGCTTTCTTCACCCTTTCCACCCCTCCCATGTGACCTGCCCCTCCCATGTGACCTAGCGAGAGGTCACATGACTGATGATCTCAGAATGTGTCCCTCCTCATCTTTCAGGAATAAATGAGGAAAAGTTGGTAGTGACTCATCTAGGATAAACACACACTCTCACACACTGTAACAACTTACACACACACACACACACACACAGTCAGATATCCAAATATGCACTCAGTAATTTCCGATGATCCTCAGAACCACTGGAACATTGCGCTGGCCTCTCCACTTCACTAACCAGCCATAACTACACGCTAGTTACCATCACCATGCTAGTTACATCACCACGCTAGTTACGTCACCACGCTAGTTACCATCGCCATGCTAGTTACATCACCACGCTAGTTACGTCACCACGCTAGTTACGTCACCATGCTAGTTACCATCACCATGCTAGTTACATCACCACGCTAGTTACATCACCACGCTAGTTACGTCACCATGCTAGTTACGTCACCACGCTAGTTACGTCACCACGCTAGTTACGTCACCATGCTAGTTACCATCACCATGCTAGTTACATCACCACGCTAGTTACGTCACCACGCTAGTTACCATCACCATGCTAGTTACATCACCACGCTAGTTACATCCCCACGCTAGTTACCATCACCATGCTAGTTACGTCACCACGCTAGTTACGTCCCCACGCTAGTTACCATCACCATGCTAGTTACATCACCACGCTAGTTGCATCACCACGCTAGTTACGTCCCCACGCTAGTTACCATCACCACGCTAGTTACCGTCACCACGCTCGTTACGTCACCACGCTAGTTACATCACCATGCTAGTTACCGTCACCATGATAGTAACCATCACCACTCTAGTTACCATCACCACGCTAGTAACCGTCACCCCTCTAGTTACCGTCACCACGCTAGTTACCTTAACCACGCTAGTAACCATAAACACGCTAGTTACCGTCACCACGCTAGTAACCGTCACCCCGCTAGTTACCGTCACCACGCTAGTTACCTTAACCACGCTAGTAACCATAAACACGCTAGTTACCGTCACCACGCTAGTAACCGTCACCCCGCTAGTTACCGTCACCACGCTAGTTACCTTAACCACGCTAGTAACCATCAACACGCTAGTTACCGCCACCACGCTAGTAACCATCACCCCGCTAGTTACCGTCACCACGCTCGTTACATCACTGCGCTAGTTACGTCACCACGCTAGTTACCGTCACCACGCTAGTTACCGTCACCACGCTAGTTACCGTCACCACGCTAGTAACCATCACCACTCTAGTTACCGTCACCACGCTAGTAACCATCACCACTCTAGTTACCGTCACCACGCTAGTAACCGTCACCCCGCTAGTTACCGTCACCACGCTAGTAACCGTCACCCCGCTAGTTACCGTCACCACGCTCGTTACATCACCGTGCTAGTTACGTCACCGCGCTAGTTACGTCACCGCGCTAGTTACGTCACCACGCTAGTTACCGTCACCACGCTAGTAACCATCACCACTCTAGTTACCATCAACACGCTAGTTACTGTCACCACACTAGTTACCGTCAACACGCTAGTTACCTTAACCACGCTAGTAACCATCAACACGCTAGTTACCGTCACCACGCTAGTTACCGTCACAATGCTAGTTACGGTCACCACGCTAGTTACCGTCATCACGCTCATTACATCACCGCGCTAGTTACGTCACCACGCTAGTTACCGTCACCACGCTAGTAACCATCACCACTCTAGTTACCGTCACCACGCTAGTAACCGTCACCCCGCTAGTTACCATCATCACGCTAGCTCTGTGATGAGTGCTATGTCCTGTGACCAGTGCACCAAGCACATGCTGTGACGACAAATTAAACCTTGCATCCCCGACCATCTGTTTGTCTGTCATCACTGTCTGGCCAAGTTGCAAAGTCAGAAACCCTGCCTAAAATCTGACCTTAACCCTAATCTTAACCACACTGCTAACTTTATGCCTAACCCTAAACTTAAATTATGATAAAAAAAGATACATGTATGTTGATATAAATGTACATTTTTACTTTGCAGCTTAACCATGTAGTGGGAACCCTATGTGTCCCCTGAGACCCAAAATGGCGGGTCAGAAATAGGACAGCTTGAGTTTCCCACAGAGAGTTCTAAAAAACAGAGTCAAGTTCTCCCCCAGGCCCCAGAGCCTCCCCTACTCCCATCTGGATGACCCAGAAGAGGAAGAGGGGGCACAAGGGTGAAAATAGTTTTTTGTTGTTGTTGGTGGGGGTTTGTCCATATTCCCTTGTTCCATTATCTGTTTTTGCTATAGCAACTGCTACCCTCAGGTCCATACTTCTAAAACCCAACAGAAAACAGTCATAGACGTTATCATCAAGAACCAAGGGACTGTGAATGGAAATGGTGGAATTGGAATGACAGGTATGTTAGCCAGCTGAGACTGTAAGAGTCTGTGTGTAAAACAAACACATTTCCTATGGTCGGTCTTTTCATTCTGATGGTTTGAAGCACACAGACCATGGTCTCCTGGTTGTAAGTCAGGCTTGATTGGGCCTGTGAGACCCTTACAGGGGGTGGGGGGAGACCATGCCTGGGTGTGGAGTTCTGCATTGCCTTTTACAACCCCTCGGTGCTTTACAGGACTACAGCCTACAGAGCTCCCCCAAACTTACAACAACTAAACAGAGAGTTTCCTATGTTTTTTTGGTTTGGTAAGAGATGCCGTTTTTGAATTGGCTTGAAATATTCTCACCATGAAGCTCTGATATCAGAGCCTATGTATTTCAAGTGTTGGTAGCAGTCCCAACAACTGACATGTCTATATTAGGGAATGAATGGTCGGCACTCAAAAATGCGGTAAGATGTTTTGCTTTGAAGACTTCCTAAAAACACAGTGATTCTGAAGTCAAACTACCACTTTGCCCAGATGTGTCCTGTAAAGAAAAGGCACACAGCTCGTAGGCAGCGAAGTTAGCAGTTCTCGCACAGAGTGGCATATTCTCCAGGAATGTCTGTAAACAAGTCATGCTTTTTAATGTCTTTTTTTGGGCAGGTCGAGATGTTTGTGCAAGGATGCTTGGACAGTTACAGGGTGACATATGAAAAAAGAAAACCTCTCAGAAAGCCCTGCCAAAACATTACTGCAATCTCACTTGGCCCAAGGCCTGAGTTTTTCACAGTGGTCTGTCTGTTACTAATCAAAACCAACTGGAGGGAGTCTTTCCCAGCTTAAGGAGATAGAGTGTGAGAGAGAGAGAGAGAGAGAGAGAGAGAGAGAGAGAGAGAGAGAGAGCTCTGTGAAAGGAGGAGTAAGAAAGTAGGATAAACAGCTGAGAGGATCTGGTTGGCGTGGAGAGCCTTGGAGGAGCTGTGAGAGAAGCAGGGAGAAAGACAGTGTATAGGATGTGACTAAGATTCCCTGTCAAACCAGCCAGGAGGCGGAGAAGAGAAGAGGTGGGATTGGACAGAGGGAGAGGAGGAGAGTGAGAGAACCCCCTCCCCCCACTCCACCCCATTCCACTCCACCCATTCTCCAGTCGTTCAGCGTCAGTGAAACCCCTAATGTGATCAAGATGGAAGCTCAAGCTATCTTTGGACTTTGTGCTGTGCTCCGGATTTTCGGTTGGCTCCGGGGGCTCCCTGCTCTCTGCTCCCAGAAAGGGGTAAAGTCAGCAATGGATTTGATTTGAATCCGCAAACCCTGAGAGCATTCCTCGGAACCGGGAATTAGGACCGATATCTCAGGAAAAGGGGATTCATTCCTTGAGAAAGGCTTGTAGGATTGGATTTGTCTGTCCTCTGACTTTGATGGATGGCTAACTCTTCAACCCCATAGTGTTTATCCTGTTATCTTCTGTTATTCAGTCTTATGTTGCTGCTGTGTGGGACTGCGACAGTACCCCTCTGTATTCTGGTGGAGTATTGACAGTGACGCAACTCATCCAGGCACGTTGAGCGAAGTGGCACACGGATTACGCTAATTGAGTACATTTTACTTCTGTGTGAGAAGTTGTAATAAGTACACAGTGCCCTCCCTAACTCATGGGCCAGTTGACGTCAGAGGAGGAAGTCACACCGGGTCACCCTCCATCCAACAGCAGTCCTGTGGATGCTTAAGGTATAGACCGACTAGAGTCTAGAGTCTGACTAGAATCGTGTTTTGAGGCTTCCTCTGGCAGCTTTCCCCCTAATAGAAGCACACACACACACACACCTTTTCTACTGGTATAGAATGTTCACAGCTCAAACCTCACTCCATCAAGAGTCAAAATTCAGATCAAGGCAGTCAAAATTCTCAAAATGAACAGTCCCTGAAAAAAGATGATGATTAACATGGTAATCTGATGCTCCAGTTGTTGAGGCCAGAGGACAGATGTACAGACGTAGGAAGTGTTTCCCATTCAGTGCAGATGGTGGATGAGCGATATGATCTCCTAGCAACAGCCTTCACAGCCGTTCCATTACGTCTGTCAGTGGGGGTCTTCAGAGAACCATACAACGGCCGGCTGGCAATAATATACACAGATATTGGGTTGATTACAAATTTCACCCTATTCCCTATATAGTGCACTACCAGATCCCTATGGGCCCTGGTCAGAAGTAGTGCACTACATAGGAAATAGGATGTCAAACCGAAGTCTTTCAAAATGTTGTTGTCTCCAATATAAAGCAAAGACTATATATATGCTTCTTATATTTGTTTAATGGGCAACTTCATCAGCTTTTGATAGATTGACACAATGTTTTAAAGAATCCTCCATTGTAATCCTTCCTTCTTATCACTTCTGTCGTAATGGTGCCAATTACCTTTTTTCTTTAACAGGAATGGTTGCTTATGTTACTGTGCTGCTCTGTTAAGCCATAGTGGAGGCTGTCTGTCTGTGTGCATGTCCCTGTCTGTTTCTCTCTCTCTCTCTCTGCCTGTCTGCCTTTCTGCCTGTCTCCTCCATCACTGAGGTACGACAGAGGCCAACAACATTGTCCCATCAAAGTAAACAATTATTTAAGATTAGGGTTAAGGTTAACATTTCAGTGAAGTGGTTAAGTCGCTTGGCAAAAAAAAAAACTGTGTTCCGGATTTATTATTATGCTTATTATGTAGGCCCTTCAGGCAGCCTCTTCCCCTCTGACATTCCCAGACAGTGAATGTGGCCATCCAGAGGCTCTCAGCAAGAGACACACAATCACACACAGACACATTCACAAGCTGGATGGTGAGACACACTAATAGTTCTGTTATGAATGGGTTTGAGTCATGTGAGGCACAGTGGTTTCTTGACGACCTCGTACCCGATGTGGACAAATTGCCCCGGGGAGTTGTTGGTCCTCTTCTTCTGTCATACTCATAAAATCCTTGACTAGACTTCATGGTGGAAATCTTCTGCTAAAATGTATTTAGCCATAGGTGAAAGGGGTATGTATGGAGGCTTCCCAGCTCTTTAATGTGTACACATGTAGGATCTTAATCTGATCACTCTGTTCCAGGAGAACTGTCCTGCATTGCAGGAAATGTAAAACTTGTAGTGTATTTGATGTTTTAAAAGGCTTCTGAAGTATGTCATTTCCACTTTGAAATTTCAGACTTGATTTTCCCTTATGAAAAATGTATCAACCCCTTCCAAAAATATCAATGAATTATGAACCACATAATAATTCACATTTCCTGTTGTTGCGGGATTATTTTCCTGATGTAGTAAACTGTCTCAAATTAATATCCTACATCTGTACAGTGCTTGATAGGGACTGTCTCAGTGTAATGTGTGTCCAATGTTTACAGTTTGACCTCGGGTTCACTGTCTTGTCTGGGAATGTTGAAATTAGCAACTCTTTTCTCTTAACCAGTCGCATGTAAAAAAAAAAAAAAAAGTTAAAAAATAAATATATGGAAAAACTCTCAGCGCACTTCCAGTCAGATGCAAATGTCTTTTAATAATAGTGAGAAAATAAAAGCAAACCACTGTCTGAGAACTTGGTTTACCAGAAGTGGAAAGATGCTCTATTTATTTAACTAGGCAAGTCAGTTAAGAACAAATTCTTATTTTCAATGATGGCCTAGGAACAGTGGGTTAACTGCCTGTTCAGGGGCAGAATGACAGATTAGTACCTTGTCAGCTCAGGGGTTTGAACTTGCAACCTTCCAGTTACTAGTCCAATGCTCTAACCACTAGGCTACCCTGCTGGCTCATAGTAGCCATTGCAGTTAACTATTCTGTTTGTAATGTTAAAATCCTGTAAGGTTCATGATTGTTCCATGTATGCTTGACATGGGGTTCACAACTATAGCAGTAACCTGCATTCATGTCAGCTTGGGTTCACACCTATAGCAGTAACCTGGGTCCATGTCAGCTTGGGTTCACAACTATAGCAATAACCTGGGTCCTGTTATCTTGGGTTCACAACAATAGCAATGACCAGGGTCCATGTCAGCATACACAGACAACTCAGTTTATAATATCGAAAGAACACAAACAGAACATGATTGCAGTACTCTTATTAACCCTCCTTCCTAAAGTTTGCTAACCCCATAACCTGAGTAACTCATAACCTGAGTAACTCATAACCTGAGTATCCCATAACCTGAGTAACTCATAACCTGAGTATCCCATAACCTGAGTATCCCATAACCTGAGTATCCCATAACCCGAGTAACTGATACCCTGAGTAACTCATAACCTGAGTAACTCATAACCTGTGTATCCCATAACCTGAGTAACTGATAACCTGAGTAACTCATAACTGAGTAACCCATAACCTGACTAACCCATAACCTGAGTAACTGATAACCTGAGTAACTGATTCCCGACCCCTCTCTTTCTCTCTTACAGGAAGCTCAATAGAACTGCACCGTATGGTCCGCCATTTTGGTTCTACATCTTTAATTGGCTCTATGGTTAGCAGTGGGAGTCCGCCAACCATGCTTGTCGCCATACGGAAAGAAGTTGGGAGGATCACGTGACTCACCGCTCCGGGTTACAGTACAGCTACGACGACCTGGACCTGGTCTGTTGCCATGGCGTCAGTGGCGACGGGCCTCGGCTGGCATCTGAGGGGTCCAAGCAGGGGCGCAGGGAACGATGTGCCTCCATGCCGGAGTGCTGTCACCGGCCACGCCCCGATGGCCTCAACAATGGGCCGGGTCACACGTTGGAGTTTGTGACCTCAGTCAACGTGGAGGACAATGGCGATCACTCTGAGCCGGGGGCACGTGATGTCAGCAGGATATTTTGATTCAACTGTTGTCCCTGTGTTCCAGGCTGAGCTGGTAGACGGCTCTGATGTAACTGTTGATGATGATGACCTCAACGGGAGGCTGATGGAGTCTGAACCTGGAGGAATGCCGGACGCTGGTGAGGACTCAGTTGGCAGCCAATCTCACTGTGACCTGGGCAATGGGATTCTTCAGCCAAAGCCAAACATCATCTGCACTGCAGACAACAGTCATGAGGATGAGTATGACATTGAGGATGGCACCGATGATAACGAGCATCCCAACGTTGTTGATGACCGCGTTGCAATCACTGTTCAATCTGTCTCTGTTGACGAAGGACAAAGGGTCTCTATCTGTCCGGACAATGGATTTTCACTGGCCTTTTCTGTTGGTGAGAAAACTGGCAGGCATCCAGAACTCCTGGAGACAATGGCCGACCATACAGACGGTCAGGTTGGACTTCCAGAACCCTTAGTGGACACACAGACCCAGTCTCATCATACTGAAGTTGAACCACGAGAGGACCTCTCCACCTGGATGAAAGCAACATTACTGACCCGGGTAAAAGAACAGGAGTAATACAGCCAGCGGCCATTTTGGATTCCTCAAACGAACCAGAGTGCAATGGTGATGTAATATCAGATGTTAACGTGGAGATCTTGGAGGCTCCTGTTGAAGACGTTATGGAGGGGGAAGCTATGGGGAAAGACGTTGAGATTAAAGCCTTAGAATGGAAGGCTGAGGATAGTGTTGAAGGTGCTGATGGATGAATGTTAGAGGAAAATGTATGAAAGTCATGATACATTGACCAGATTCTGAGGGGGCAACATGCTGTGTCAGTGGATGGCAGACAAATAGAACAAGAGCGGCATGATAGCATGAGGACTAATGATGGTTGTGAAATAGCTCAGCCAGACAGTGTTGAGAAAGGAGGATGTAACATGGTGGAGATGGAAGGATCCCAAGGAGAGGAAAGGGCTCTGGAAATGGCAGGGGAGAAAACCCTGAGGCTAAGGCAAGTGTGGAGTCTGTGCATGCTTGTGTGTCACAGTGCAACGTTCCGAGGACCTGGACAGACGCCCATTAGCTGGACAGAAGATCTGAAAGTTCAAAAATGGACGGAATAAAGGAACGGACTACCGTAGAGGACACGGATCATCAATGATACATGTGCATTCTGATGACCTCACAGTGGAGAATACGAGTGGCGGCTTGAGGTCCAAGACTCAAACGTGTTCCGAAGAACTAACCTCGGCTGTAACAGCCCAAGGACAGCACAGCGATGGTGGCTCAAAGCTGGACACCATCCATGAGATTAACCAATCCGAAGCAGAGGACGACTCAGTCCCACTGGGGAGACAAGGGGCTTCAGTCATGGGTATACCCACCTCTCCAGCAGCCAGGCTGCCCAATATGGACACTCTCAGTCAACCAACGTGTCCTAAGGAGGTAAATGAGCCCTTGCTGGAGAGATGCCATGGCAACCAAGCCCCTGTTAAACAATTAGGTGAGTCACCTGTTTTAGAGGCAGCCTACGGTCAGAAAGAACCGGACAGGCCCGGTGATGCACAAGCTGTAACGGAGGCGATTGAGGAAGTAGCGCATCCAGGTAACCACGGCAACACTCACCTTGGCGACAAGGCTTCAGACGTGAAGCGAGAGGCCAAATGCGGGGATGACAAGAGGGAGGACCATGTGGTGAAACTTCGCGCTAGAAAGGTAAGCTATAAATTCAGTTCTCCGTTGCATGGGGGTCAGGCTTTGNCACCGTATGGTCAGCCATTTTGGTTCTACATCTTTAATTGGCTCTATGGTTAGCAGTGGGAGTCCGCCAACCATGCTTGTCGCCATACGGAAAAGAAGTTGGGAGGATCACGTGACTCACCGCTCCGGGTTACAGTACAGAGCTACGACGACCTGGACCTGGTCTGTTGCCATGGCGTCAGTGGCCGACGGGCCTCGGCTGGCATCTGAGGGGTCCAAACAGGGGCGCAGGGAACGATGTGGCCTCCATTGCCGGAGTGCTGTCAACGGCCACGCCCCGATGGCCTCAACAATGGGCCGGGTCACACGTTGGAGTTTGTGACCTCAGTCAACGTGGAGGACAATGGCGATCACTCTGAGCCGGGGCACGTGATGTCAGCAGGCAACTTTGATTCAACTGTTGTCCCTGTGTCCAGGCTGAGCTGGTAGACGGCTCTGATGTAACTGTTGATGATGATGACCTCACGGGACCGGGAGGCTGATGGTCTGAACCTGGAGGAATGCCGGACGCTGGTGAGGACTCAGTTGGCAGCCAATCTCACTGTGACCTGGGCAATGGGATTCTTCAGCCAAAGCCCCAAAATCATCTGCATGCAGACAACAGTCATGGGATGAGTATGACATTGAGGATGCACCGATGATAACGAGCATCCCAACGTTGTTGATGACCGCGTTGCAATCACTGTTCAATCTGTCTCTGTTGACGAAGGACAACGGGTCTCTATCTGTCCGGACAATGGATTTTCACTGGCCTTTTCTGTTGGTGAGAAACTGGCAGGCATCCAGAAATCCTGGAGACAATGGCCGACCATACAGACGGTCAGGTTGGACTTCCAGAACCCTTAGTGGACACACAGACCCAGTCTCATCATACTGAAGTTGAACCACGAGAGGACCTCTCCACCTTGGTGATGAAAGCAACATTACTGACCGGGTAAAAGAAAGGAGTAATACAGCCAGCGGCCATTTTGGATTCCTCAAACGAACCAGAGTGCAATGGGGATGTAATATCAGATGTTAACGTGGAGATCTTGGAGGCTCCTGTTGCAGACGTTATGGAGGGGGAAGCTATGGGGGAAGATGTTGAGATTAAAGCCTTAGAATGGAAGGCTGAGGATAGTGTTGAAGGTGCTGATGGATTGAATGTTCAGAGGAAAATGTATGAAAGTCATGATACATTTGACCAGATTCTGAGGGGGCAACATGCTGTGTCAGTGGATGGCAGACAATAGAACAAGAGCGGCATGATAGCATGAGGACTAATGATGGTTGTGAAATAGCTCAGGACCAGACAGTGTTGAGAAAGGAGGATGTTAACATGGTGGAGATGGAAGGATCCCAAGAGAGGAAAGGCTCTGGAAATGGGCAGGGAGAAAACCCTGAGGATAAGGCAAGTGGTGGAGTCTGTGCATGCTTTGTGTGTCACAGTGCAACGTTCCGAGGACCTGGAAAGGTCTCCAGACGCCATTAGCTGGACAGAAGAATCTTGAAAGTTCAAAAATGGACGGAATAAAGGAACGGACTACCGTAGAGGACACGGATCATCCAATGAACAGGTGCATTCTGATGACCTCACAGTGGAGAATACGATTGGCGGCTTGAGGTCCAAAGACTCAACGTGTTCCGAAGAACTAACCTCGGCTGTAACAGCCCAAGGACAGCACAGCGATGGTGGCTCAAAGCTGGACACCATCCATGAGATTAACCATCCGAAGCAGAGGACGACTCAGTCCCACTGGGGACGACAAGGGGCTTCAGTCATGGGTATACCCACCTCTCCAGCAGCCAGGCTGCCCAATATGGACACTCTCAGTCAACCAACGTGTCCTAAGGAGGTAAATGAGCCCTTGCTGGAGAGATGCCATGGCAACCACGCCCCTGTTAAACAATTAGGTGAGTCACCTGTTTTAGAGGCAGCCTACGGTCAGAAAGAACCGGACAGGCCCGGTGATGCACAAGCTGTAACGGAGGCGATTGAGGAAAGTAGCGCATCCAGGTAACCACGGCAACACTCACCTTGCGACAAGGCTTCAGACGTGAAGCGAGAGGCCAAATGCGGGGATGACAAGAGGGAGGGACCATGTGGTGAAACTTCGCGCTAGAAAGGTAAGCTATAAATTCAGTTCTCCGTTGCATGGGGGTCAGGCTTTGCTGGTGTGTGTGTGTGTGTGGGGGGGGGGGGGGGGTGTCTGTGCGAGTGTGTCTGGAAGTGTCTGTGTGTACACACACTATGTTCCGTATTTTGCTGTTGTTTATGAGTGTGTGCTGAGTAGTACTGCACTATGTAGTCCCTATCTTACTGTCAGTTATTGGGCGGTGGTGAACGTTAAGCCCAGCACACAAATCACTATGTCCCGCGCTGTGCCTGGCGTGCCTCTCGGAAAACAATGACTTCACTTTCACATGCCTACCCATCTGTGACTACATTTGGGGATCTGTAAAATGTTCTACACTTTCCCAATGTCCTGCTGCAAAACAAGTTCCTATAAGGGCATGGAAGTTGTGTGTGAGGGCATTGGAAACACATAGCCAGATACGGAGTGGCCATAGGGCAATTCTGGCAAATGCCAGATGGGCTGGATCATCTTTGGCTCAGTGGATCTAAACGTGGAAAGAAATGGTCTAGTGTGGTGACCTCAATGCCCGGGCCGATATCTGGTCCCAGTCCACCCCTGCACACAGCGCTGGGTGGCAGTAGCTACAGCCGCCAGAAACAGCCTTAGCTTAGCATCCCTGAGGTGAAAGACTCAAACCGCACTGAGCCAAATACCTCACACACTGTTTATACACCATTAACCTTAGTGCTAGCTAGCCTGTCAAATACCTTGCACTGTTACACCATTATCCACGGTACTAGCTCGCCCTGTCAATTGCCAAATACCTTGCACTGTTTATACACCATTATCCAAAGTGCTAGCCTGTCTGGAACTACCTAAGGCTGTTAGTACATAGTTAGCGGTAGTGCCAGCCTGATGGCAACAACCAAATATCAAATACCTGAGACGGTTAATCTACTATTAGCTGTAGTGCTAGCCCTTAGCGAACAACCACAACAGAACCTTATTTACAGAGTCGTTAGGCCTATTTACGAGTCTGCTTGTTTTTAAGTAGGCACATTGGAGAGGGACTCCGCCCAAGCACAACACTCATGCCACGTACTAGGCTCCTTCCAGAACATACTGTGTGCTCTTTGCTGTTGTGGTTGTCGCTCGCCTTGCCACAACATCAAGCCATTTCACGGTACATATGGTGAAACACCTATGTAGTTAGTGGTCAGAGATGTGACATTTTGTAAACGGATGTAGTCCCTGATGGCCTCTAAAGAGAGAGAGGTTTATTGCCTTGTTGAATGAGTAATGGGTGTAGTCTGTAGCTGTCCTCATCTAAATGATGATGCCCAAAGCGTTGACACTGAGGATGTCCTCCAGTGCAATCTGTAGTCAAAAGGCTGTGAAATTGCATAATGCCTCTA
>NW_022266020.1:132500-150000 GCF_002021735.2 Oncorhynchus kisutch | reverse complement strand
TTGTGACGGATCTGTAAAAGTTGATGTCAGTCAAAAGTGTAAAGGATCTCTGGTTCGTCCTAACCTGAAATATGTCTCTTAATGAGTCTCTGGTTCCACCTGTCTCTTAATCTCTGGTTTTGTCTAGCCTGAAATCTGTCTCTTAATGGGTCGGCCGGCTGGTCGCTCAACTGAGCAGCTATAGCAGGAGGTACGGGGCATTTCACACCAGGCCAACTATGTGATTAGGTTTAGATCCCATCGGAGAAGGGAGAGAAGGCTTATTGCCTTTCTTTACACACCTCAAGTCCCTCCAATCCCTCTGTCTGTGTCTGTTTACTATACAGTCCCATGAGGAGTGTTTGCAGTGCACTTAGTGAGCTGGCAAGGCACAAGTCACGCACTAAAACCCAGAGAGGTTCTCACAGACGGATGGAGGGATGGACCGACAGACAGCGAACACACATGCACGCGCACACACAGACACACACACACAAACACACAATCACGCACAGACTGACTCTGACTGGTAGGAATGTGGCTCAGCCATTCCGAGGGCCTGGTTCCTTGGCAGACAACTAAAGCCTGTAATTAGCAGGTTCCTGGGTCTTGAGCCACCTCGCCCCAACAAAAGGGTCAAAAGGGGGGGGGGGGCTGGGGTCGTGACAGGACAGACCAAGTGGGGCGAAGGGGGCCGAGGGAGGGGGTGGGACTTTGTTCAAGAGAGATTTACATCTTGACCTCTTCAGTCGCTCACTTAATGGCTTTTCTGTCTGACTGTGTCGTCTTTGTGTTTTTGGGACAAGCACACAATGAACACACAGGTGGGTTGACCATTTCTTGGACAAATCTTCTGGGACTGAATCACTTTATCCAGTGTTTGTTTTTGGCTGTTGTCTTGTGATTGAGGGGAGGCTGAATTAGACACTGCTATTCTATTGACAAATTGCCACATAGAAAGACATACAACATTATGATTTGATAAAAAGAGATGATATCGAAGGTTATGCTCTTATCTGTTGTTTACAGAAGCACCGGAAGTTCTTTGGGGTTCCAGGGTTCACTTCCGCTCCTCTTCAAAAAGCTGTTAAAAAAATGTATTTCAAAGGTTATGGTCTTTTAACAAGCAATTCAACACTTCAGAATGGAAGAAGGTCGTTACACAGAATCGCTTAATCTAGTGAGTTATTAGTTATTTATCACCCGAGAATTGTGCTATCCAGACAAAATAGTAGATAGGTGATTGGCTTTGTATCTTTAAACAGGAAAAAGGAATTTCTGTGTTATCTGTTGTCATTCCTCTTCCATATATATATAAACTCAGCAACAAAAAGAAGGTCCTCTCACTGTCAACTGCATTTATTTTCATCAACTTAACATAAGTTAAGTCAATATTTGTATGAATATAACAAGATTCAATAACGGAGACATAATCTGAACAAGTTCCACAGACATGTGACTAACAGAAATTGAATAATGTGTCCCTGAACAAAGGGACTAAAGTAACAGTCAGTATCCGGTGTGGCCACCAGCCGATTTAGGTACTGCAGTACATCTCCTCCTCGTGGACTGCACCAGATTTGCCAGTTCTTGCTGGGAGATGTTACCCCACTCTTCCACCAAGGCACCTGCAAGTTCCCAAACATTTCTGGGGGGAATGGCCCTAGCCCTCACCCTCCGATCCAACAGGTCCCAGACGTGCTCAATGGGATTGAGATTTGGGCTCTTCGCTGACCATGGCAGAACACTGACAATCCTGTCTTGCAGGAAATCACACACAGAACAAGCAGTATGACTGGTGGCATTGTCATGCTGGAGGGTCATGTCAGGATGAGCCTGCAGGAAGGGTACCACATGAGGGAGGAGGATGTCTTCCCTGTAACACACAGAGTTGAGATTGGCTGCAATGACAACAAGCTCAGTCCGATGATGCTGTGACACACCGCCCCAGACCATGACGGACCCTCCACCTCCAAATCGATCCTGCTCCAGAGTACAGGCCTCGGTGTAACGCTCATTCCTTCGACGATAAACACGAATCTGACCATCACCCCTGGTGAGATAAAACAGCGACTCGTCAGTGAAGAGCCCTTTTTACCAGTCCTGTCTGGTCCAGCGACGGTGGGTTTGTGCCCATAGGCAACGTTGTTGCCGGTGATGTCTGGTGAGGACCTGCCTTACAACAGGCCTACATGCCCTCAGTCCAGCCTCTCTCAGCCAATTGCGGACAGTCTGAGCACTGATGGAGGGATTGTGCGTTCCTGGTGTAACTCGGGCAGTTGTTGTTGCCATCCTGTACCTGTCCCGCAGGTGTGATGTTCAGATGTACCGATCCTGTATAGCTGTTGTTACACGTGGTCTGCCACTGCGAGGATGATCAGCTGTCCATCCTGTCTCCCTGTAGCGCTGTCTTAGGCATCTCACAGTACGGACATTGCAATTTATTGCCCTGGCCACATCTGCAGTCCTCATGCCTCCTTGCAGCAAGCCTAAGGCACGTTCACGCAGATGAGCAGGGACCCTGGGCATCTTTGTTTTGGTGTTTTTCAGAGTCAGTGGAAAGGCCTCTTTCATGTCCTAAGTTTTCATAACTGTGACCTTAATTGACTACCGTCTGTAAACTGTTACTGTCTTAACGACCTTTCCACAGGTGCATGTTCATTCATGGTTCATGGATCATTGAACAAGCATGGGAAACAGTGTTTAAACCCTTTACAATGAAGATCTGTGAGTTAATATGTTATGTATGTCAAAACCTGAAGAAGAGTTTTAATTTTATTATTTTTTACATGCATTTTACATTCAGCCTCTATCTAGCAGTGCCGGTCTACAGACCAAAGGTTGAGATGAGAATTTTATAGTTTTATTCTTAGACATATGTCTTAGTGTTCTTTAGTGATGTTATAACCGCAGACCTGTTCCAGGCCTTATAGACAGATTTCCATGAGCTGAAGAGATGAGCTAAAGGGACGAGCTGAAGAGACGAGCTGAAGAGACAAACTGAAGAGACGAGCTGAAGAGACGAGCTGAAGAGACAAGCTAAAGAGACAAACTGAAGACACGAGCTGAAGAGATGAGCTGAAGAGATGAGCTGAAGAGACGAGCTGAAGAGACGAGCTGAAGAGACAAACTGAAGAGACGAGCTGAAGAGATGAGCTGAAGAGACGAGCTGAAGAGACGAGCTGAAGAGATGAGCTGAAAAGGCGAGCTGAAGAGACTAGCTGAAGAAACGAGCTGAAGAGACAAACTAAAGAGACGAGCTAAAGAGATGAGTTGAAGAGACAAACTAAAGAGACAAGCTGAAGAGACGAGTTGAAGAGACAAGCTAGTGAGACAAACTAAAGAGACGAGCAGAAGAGACGAGCTAAAGAGGCGAGCTAGAGAGACGAGCTAAAGAGACGAGCTGAAGAGACAAACTAAAGAGACGAGCTGAAGAGACAAACTAAAGAGACGAGCAGAAGAGACGAGCTGAAGAGATGAGCTGATGAGACGAGCTAAAGAAACGAGCTAAAGAGACAAACTAAAGAGACGAGTTGAAGAGACGAGCTAAAGAGACGAGCTGAAGAGATGAGCTGAAGAGACGAGCTGAAGAGACGAGCTAAAGAAACGAGCTAAAGAGACAAACTAAAGAGACATGCTGAAGAGACGAGCTGAAGAGACGAGCTAAAGAGGCAAGCTAAAGTGACGTGCTGAAGAGACTAGCTGAAGAGACGAGCTGAAGAGACGAGCTAAAGAGATGAATTCAAGAGACAAACTAAATAGATGTGCTAAAGTAAACAGAGCTCTCTCACTGTGCCTAATAGACGTTGGAGAAGTACTTAGTCGGAGGAAACAGAGAGCATGTGTGTGTGTGTTTGTATGTGTGTTCGTGTGTCTGCATGTGTGCGTGCGTGCATCTGACTGTATGTATCTGTGTGTGTGTGTGTGTGTGTGTGTGTGTGTGTGTGTGTGTGTGTGTGTGTGTGTGTGATTCTGGGCACCTCTACAGTGGAGAACCCATGGAGTCAGTGAGTGATGGATTGAAGTGAAGAGGCGATGACTGTCTGAAGGGGTTGTGAGTGGTTAAGAGGATAGGGGTCTATTCAGGAACTGGAGTGGTGAGATGCCCACTCAATCCACTCTGATAGGACAAGGAGACGCTGGACAGACAGCTGGCCCTTTGAATGAAGGATAGGTATAGGTTGTCAAAAGATGGCAAAGCTGCAACGTCAAAATGGTGAAGGAGCAATGATTTCCCCTGATTTCCATCACCCCCCTCTCTTGATATTGGGTCTCCAGATGCACTGGCATATGGGTAGGGTGTAATTAGCGGAACATTCCACCCGGATCGATTCCGAGGGGGGATGACTGACTGAGACATTTGATTAGTCCGTTGTGGGAGGTAATCCTGTGGAAAAGGCCTGATGGGATTCCCACAGTTTCAGAATTCCCAAAACGGAAATGGATGCTCCTTCTCCCTGGTTCCCACAGAGGCTGTGTATGTGTGATGACCCCACTCTAATAAAAGAAAATAACCTCACCCCTCCTCCAGACCCTCCCCCTCTATCTTACCTTCCTATTGTACTTACTGGAGGAGCAAGGGATAGTTAGGAGGTCAATCCTCTCTAAATCATTTAACAATGGGCAGAGGGAGAGCAAAAAAAGAAATAAATAAATAAAGAGCATGGGGCCTGGTCCAAAGTAGTGCACTATACAGGGAATTTACATGTGTATTTTATTTCACCTTTATTCAACTAGGCAGGTTAAGAACAAATTGTTTTTTACAATGACGGCCCTACCGGGGAACAGTGGGTTAAAAGGATCTCTACAGATTGGTGTCCCACCCTCTGGATGGTTGAGGTAATGTGCACTAATGTGAGTAGCATGACGTTGTAAGTAACAAGGACATAGACATATCTGATATGGGCAGAAAGCTTACATTCTTGTTAATCTAACTGCACTGTCCAATTTACAGTAGCTATTACAGTGAAAGAATACAATTCTGTTTTGATTTGATTTGATTTGATTAGGATCTCTTTTAGTCCCCATTTGGACTAATCTTCCAAGAGTCCTTAAACATTAAAATACAATTTATAATACGAACACATTTTCAAATATAACACACTATTACAAACATACATAATATACTCATCTTAGGTTTAATTACATACAGTCGGGAGGAACTACTGAATATAAGAGCAACGTCAACTCACCATCATTACGACCAGGAATACGAATTTCCCGAAGCGAATCCTGTGTTTTGTCCATCACCCAGGACAATGGATCGGATCCCAGCCGGCGAACCTAAACAACGTCGCCCCTAAACACCGTCGCCGTAAAAGGGGCAAACGAAGCGGTCTTCTGGTCAGGCTCCGGAGACGGGCACATCGTGCACCTCTCCCGAGCATACTACTTGCCAATGTCCAGTCTCTTGACAACAAGCAAGGGTAGCATTCCAGAGAGACATCAGAGACTGTAACGTTCTTTGCTTCACGGAAACATGGCTCACTCGAGAGACGCTATCGGAGTGGGTACAGCCAGCTGGTTTCTTCACGCATCGCCGTGGCGTGGTGTGATCATAACAACTTACAGGAACTCAAGTCCTTCTGTTCACCTGACTTAGAATTCCACACAATCAAATGTCGACTTCATTATCTACCAAGAGAATTCTCTTCGATTATAATCACAGCCGTATATATTCTCCCCCAAGCAGACACATCGATGGCCCTGAACAAACTGGGGATTTTAACAAGGCTAATCTGAAAACAAGACTCCCTCAATTCTATCAGCATATCGATTGTGCAACCAGGGCTGGTAAAACCCTGGATCATTGTTATTCAGCGACACATATAAGGCCCTCATCCGCCCTCCTTTCGGAAAAGCTGACCACGACTTCATTTTGTTGCTCCCAGCCTATAGACAAAGACTAAAACAGGAAGCTCCCGCGCTCAGGTCTGTTCAACGCTGGTCCGACCAATCTGATTCCACGCTTCAAGATTGCTTCGATCACGTGGATTGGGATATGTTCCGCATTGCGTCCAACAACAACATTGACGAATACGCTGATTCGTCAATGTTGGAAGTGCATTGGCGATGTCGTACCCACAGCAACTATTAAAACATTCCCAAACCAGAAACCGTGGATTGAAGGCAGCATTCGCGCGAAACTGAAATCGCTAACCACTGCTTTTAACCAGGGCTAGGTGACCGGAATCATGACCGAATACAAACAGTTTAGCTATTCCCTCCGCAAGGCAAACAAACAAGCTAAGTGTCAGTATAGAGACAAAGTAGAGTCTCAATTCAACGGCTCAGACACAAGATGTATGCGGCAGGGTCCACAGTCAATCACGGATTACAAAAAGAAAACCAGCCCCGTCGCGGACCAGGATGTCTTGCTCCCAGACAGACTAAATAACTTCTTTGCTCGCTTTGAGGACAATACAGTGCCACTGACACGGCCCGATACCAAAACCTGCGGACTCTCCTTCACTGCAGCCGACATGAGTAAAACATTTAAACGTGTTAACCCTCGCAGGGCTGCAGGCCCAGACGGCATCCCCAGCCGCGTCCTCAGAGCATGCGCAAACACAGCTGTGTTTACGGACATATTCAATCAACCCTTCTCCCAGTCTTCAAAAGGGCCACCATTGTTCCTGCTCCCAAGAAAGCTAAGGTAACTGAGCTAAACGACTACCGCCCCGTAGCACTCACTTCCGTCATCATGAAGTGCTTTGAGAGACTAGTCAAGGACCATATCACCTCCACCCTACCTGACACCCTAGACCCACTCCAATTTGCTTACCGCCACCATAGGTCCACAGACGACGCAATCGCAACCACACTGCACACTGCCCTAACCCATCTGGACAAGAGGAATACCTACGTGAGAATGCTGTTCATAGACTACAGCTCAGCATTTAACACCATAGTACCGTCCAAACTCATCATCAAGCTCAAGACCCTGGGTCACCACCCCGCCCTGTGCAACTGGGTACTGGACTTCATGGCGGGCCGCCCCCAGGTGGTGAGGGTATGTAACAACACCACCCCGCTGATCCTCAACACTGGGGCCCCCCAAGGGTACGTTCTGAGCCCTCACCTGTACTCCCTGTTCACCCACGACTGCGTGGCCATGTACCCCTCCAACTCAATCATCAATTTTGCGGACGACACTACAATGGTAGGCTTGATACCAACAACGACGAGATGGCCTACAGAGAGGAGGTGAGGGCCCTCGGAGTGTGGTGTCAGGAAAATAACCTCACACTCAATGTCAACAAAACAAAGGAGATGATCGTGGACTTCAGGAAACAGCAGAGGGAGCACCCCCCTATCCACATCGACAGGACAGTAGTGGAGAGGGTACTAAGTTTTAAGTTCCTTGGCATACACTTCATGGACAAACTGAATTGGTCCACCCACACAGACAGTGTTGTGAAGAAGGCGCAGCAGCGCCTCTTCAACCTCAGGAGGCTGAAGAAATGCACAATCGAGAGAATCCTGTCGGGCTGTATCACCGCCTGGTACGGCAACTGCTCCGCCCAATACCGTAAGGCTCTCCAGAGGGTAGTGAGGTCTGCACAACGCATCACCGGGGGCAAACTACCTCGGCTCCAGGACACCTACACCACCCGATGTCACAGGAAGGCCATAAAGATCATCAAGGACAACAGCCAGCCGAGCCACTGCCTGTTCACCCCGCTATCATCCAGAAGGCGAGGTCAGTACAGGTGCATCAAAGCAGGGACCGAGAGACTGAAAAACTGCTTCTATCTCAAGGTCACCACCACTAACATTGAGTGGCTGCTGCCAACATACTGACTCAACTCCAGCCACTTTAATAATGGAAATTGATGTAAAAAATGTATCACTAGACACTTTAAACAATGCCACTTAATTTAATGTTTACATACCCTACATTACTCATCTCATATGCATATACTGTACTCGATACCATCTACTGCATCTTGACTATGCCGTTCTGTACCATCACTCATTCATATATCTTTATGTACATATTCTTTATCCCTTTACACTTGTGTGTATAAGGTAGTTTTTGTGGAATTGTTAGGTTAGATTACTCGTTGGTTATTACTGCATTGTCGGAACTAGAAGCACAAGCATTTCGCTACACTCGCATTAACATCTGCTATACATGTGTATGTCACAAATTATATTTTCTTTTATTTGAACATAATGACCCAATAAAAACTCAATCTAAAAAATATTGATTCTTCATCTACCCACAACATTTCTATGTATTAAATTTAAAATAATGTTTAAATGTATATATTGAAAGGTTTCTGGTTTTCTCAGTTAATTTATTCAATTTCTTTATTGCTCTAAATCTAAATGTTCTTTTGCCTATTTCTCTCTTCTGTCTGGATACCGCATAGATGGTGGACAATCTATTCCTAGTATTTACGGAATGTCTGTCTCTTGTTTTTTTCAATTATCTTGTTGATTGATGACCAACCAAGAACATTGCGCATGACTGCAACAGAAGAACCATATCTCCACCTTAAAACAATCCTTGCTGCTTTGTTCTGTGTATTCTGCAGCCTCCTAACTTCACTTGATGATGCATTTCCCCAGACCACAGAACAGTAGTTCACCTGACTCTCAATTAATGCTTGTGTTATTTGCTGAATAATTTTTCCTGGTAAATATTTTGCTATCCTTCTGATTATGCGTGCTGTTTTAATAATTGTTTTACATAGATTAGTTATTTGATATGACCATGATAAGCAGTTGTCTAGCTGCACTCCCAATAGTTTGGTTTCTGCCACTTCTTCAATATGTACTCCTCCCATACTTAATTGTATCCCTTGCTGTTTTGGCCTTTTCCTTGTGGAAAAGACCAACATAACTTTGTTTTCTTGGTGTTTAAAACAAGTTTGTTTTGGCAAACCCACTCCCTGATATTCTCCAAATCTCCTTGTAAAGCTTGCTGTACCTGTTGAACCGATTGTCTTGCTGCATAAATTGTAGTATCATCTGCAAATATAGTAGCTTGAGTTTCAGCTAAGGCATAGGGAAGGTCGTTGGTATATATTAAATAAAGAAGTGGCCCAAGGCAGCTGCCCTGCGGTATTCCACAGTTTAACACATGAGGGGAAGAAAATTAACCATTTATATAGGTGGACTGTTTCCTGTCAGTTAGATATGACTGTACCCAATTCAATGCTACCCTCCTTAAAACCATAATGCATTCATTTTGTCAAAATTATTTAATGATCGACTAAATCAAATGCTGCACTGAAATCTAAAAATAGTACAAACATGCCATTATCCATAGCATTGAGCCACTGGTCAGTCATGTCAACCAATGCAGTGGTAGTGGAATGGTTTTAGCGATAAGCATGCTGATTGGCTGTAATCAGATCAATCTTTTCCATGTACTCCCATATTTGTCTACTCACAATACCCTCCAATATCTTACTGAGTGTAGGGAGTAGACTAATCGGTCGACTGTTGGCAGGAGTAATGGGTTCTTTGTGGTATTTCGGAATAGGACACTTCGACAAACTTCAAAGTGTTTCCTTTCAAATGGTATCAATAATATGTATATCCTTGCATTAGGTCCTGAGCTACAGGCAGTTAGATTTGGGTATGTCATTTTAGGCATACATTTTTGGGTATGTCATTTTAGGGTATGTCATTTTTTACCTTGTCATCTCAGGGATTAAATCCAGCAACCTTTCGGTTACTGACCCAATGCTCTAACCACTAGGCTACCTGCCACCCCAAGGGTGCCATTTGGTACGCACTTAGAGGGAGAGCGATAGAGAGATAGAGAGGGGGTGCATTAAAGTGAAAGAGACAGACTGACTCATTTATCATGTGGCAGACCTAATCACTCATTCCTGCCTAGTCATATCCACACAAACGGCAGGAACGTGAGCGACCCCTCATAAGGAAGATGTCAGCCACTCGAGGGGTATAGGCCCAAGGAATTCTAATGGAAAATAGGTCACCATCTATGTCTGAGATGGGACGAGAAGAAAGGGAGGAATGTGCAGAGAAAGGGAAAAGAGAGATCAAGGGTCTGGCTAATGTAATTAAATGACAGCAGGGGAGGAGATCCTGCTACTGATCTTGGTCAGGCTAGTGTTGGATTCACAAGTGAGCCCTCAGCACATGGCTAACATCTGCACTGAAGAGGGTTATGAGCTAGGACTGCTAACATGCTGGATAGCTAAACCTAGTTTTTAGCATATTAACACAGTGGCTAAGTAAATAAAACATATACAGTGGGTCAAAGAAGTATTTAGTCAGCCACCAATTGTGCAAGTTCTCCTACTTAAAAAGATAAGAGAGGCCTGTAATTTTCATCATAGGTACACTTCAACTATGACAGACAAAATTAGAAAAAAAATCCAGAAAATCACATTGTAGGATTTTTAATGAATTTATTAGCAAATGATGGTGGAAAATAAGTATTTGGTCAATAACAAAAGTTCATCTCAATACTTTGTTATATACTCTTTGTTGGCAATGACAGAGGTCAAACTTTTCTGTAAGTCTTCACAAGGTTTCCACACACTGTTGCTGGTTTTTGGCCCATTCCTCCATGCAGATCTCCTCTAGAGCGGTGATGTTTTGGGGCTTTTGCTGGGCAACACGGACTTTCAACTCCCTCCAAAGATTTTCTATGGGGTTGAAATCTGGAGACTGGCCAGGCCAGGCCACTCCAGGACCTGGAAATGCTTCTTATGAAGCCACTCCTTCATTGCTTGGGCGGTGTGTTTGGGATCATTGTAATGCTGAAAGACCCAGCCACGTGTGTTACTGATGGTAGGCTTTGTTACTTTGGTCCCAGCTCTCTGCAGGTCATTCACTAGGTCCCCCCGTGTGGTTCTGGTATTTTTGCTCACCGTTCTTGTGATCATTTTGACCCCATGGGGTGAGATCTTGCGTGGAGCCCCAGATCAAGGGAGATTATCAGTGGTCTTGTATGTCTTCCATTTCCTAATAATTTCTCCCACAGTTTTGTGACTGTTTGAGGTTGTGGACAGGTGTCTTTTATACTGATAACAAGTTCAAACAGGTGCCATTAATACAGGTAACGAGTGGTGGACAGAGGAGCCTTTTAAAGAAGAAGTTACAGGTCTGTGAGAGACAGAAATCTTGCTTGTTTGTAGGTGACCAAATACTTATTTTCCACCATAATTTGCAAATAAATTCATTAAAAATCCTACAATGTGATTTTTTCTCATTTTGTCTGCCATAGTTAAAGTGTACCTATGATGAAAATTACAGGCCTCTCTCATCTTTTTAAGTGGGAGAACTTGCACAATTGGTGGCTGACTAAATACTTTTTTGCCCCACTGTATTTATTAGCATGCTAACACACTGGATAGCTAATCAAAGTTGCTAGCATGCTTAGACTCAAGCTGGCTAATCAAAATATCTATCTATTTGCATGCTCACATGCCAGCTAAGTTAACTGAACAAAACAGCTATGTATTAGCATGCTAACGCGCTGTCTTGCTAACCAAAGCATCGATATCAATGGACACGAGTTGCTCACAGTCGTGTTCAGTAGGCCTAGGACATGATCTGCAGACATTAATCTCTAACATTTAGGCTTCCGAAAGTTGTAGCGTCTATTCATTGTATTACATATCTAACATGTCTACTTCCAAAAGTTATAGCATGTCTGTGTAACAGATGTAAATCGTACTCTCCTTGCGTTGTGTTTTCCCCTAATAAATCACATCAGCCAGTGGTCCCAGTTGAGCATCATTTATTTCTGTTGCTGTTGTTAAATAGGAAACAGCACGTTAGTTGTGCAGGGCATAATGATATTGATGGCTGTCGATGGTAAAACCTGTAGCATGAAGACAACTGTGTTAGCAGTGATCTTATGTGACCATTGTATTGTTGTAAGCTAGCTAACACACTTATTTACAGCAATCATATACCAAGCACATTCCAGAAAGCCCCCCAATGCCTAACAGGTACCATATACCCACACATGTATAAATCAGTAATGTACAGCAAACTGGTACACATTGTAAAATAGACAACAGTATTCAGAACGTGACCTTCCACTTGCATCACATTCTCATACTGGGAAGACCTGGCGTTTGTGATCTTCCCCTATCTGCAAGCGGGACCAATCACAACACGCCTTATTGTCATCAGAGTTGAACCAACCAATAAGAATGCTTGAACATTAAATACACCTTTCTTTAGATGCAAGTGGAAACATAAGCAACCCTGTTACATTTGTTCATTGTATTTCATATCTAACATGTCTGCTTCCAAAAGTTATAGCATGTCTGTTCAATGTATTTCATATCTAACATGTTTGCTTCCAAAAGTTATAGCATGTCTGTTCATTGTATTTCATATCTGCAACGTTCAGTACCAAGCTGAACACAACCCACAATTCACACTAATTTAATTAGAGTATCCGATTGGATTATAGACAGGAAATGAATGAGGGGGAGGTCTATAATGGACAGTTTATGCTCAGGCAGGGCATTGGGTTAACTGTGAGTATTTTCAACATGTAGACAGATATTCCATTGATGCAGCATTTGTTCCTTGGACACGACAATGGAGCAAATGTCCACAACAGCAGGACTCCCTCTTTATCTTGTTGATGGCAGTGGTCTGCACTGTGTGTGTGTGTGTGTGTGTGTGTGTGTGTGTGTGTGTGTGTGTGTGTGTGTGTGTGTGTGTGTGTGTGTGTGTGTGTGTGTGTGTCTTACCAGGTAAATACAAGGAAGATTGGTCATTGTGCTAAATGCCCCCTCTCTCACACACGAACACACACACACACACACACACACACACACACACACACACACACACACACATCAAGCATGCCACCATTTTGTTCTCTCATGACAACTGGTGTTTATGTAACAGTGACAAAGTCCTAGAATCCTGACATGTGGCTTTGGCGTGTTGTTTTGAATAGACACTGACTAAGGTAAGTGTCACAATTTATGAATTGCAGTGACAGAGCCATAGCGAGTGGCTATTCTTGGCTAAGCTGTACTGTCGTTGGGGTTCTGTCTGCAGTGTGTGCTGACCTAGCAGGTGGTTTTCATTCTTGTGTGTTGTTGTGGGGTTGTGGTGGTGGATGGTGCACCATAGCAGGTGTCTTTCTCTCGGCAGTAAAGTTTGTTATTGTTTGGCCTCATGCTCGTGGTTGCCGTGGCAGGTTGCTGTCTTTGCGTTGTAGCGAGAGCTATTTTAACGGAGGTGTTAAGTTATAGCGGCTAGGATTAAGGTAAATAAAGTTAAATTGGGAGGTGATTGTTTGTCATAATGAAGTATGTGGGGGGGGATCTGTGGTGATTTGTTTAATTGTCTTATCTTTAGGTCATGTAACATGAAATTGTCAATTTTCTAGGATCATAATATGATTTTATATAAAATATGACTGATGAGGTGTGTCATAGTGGCTTCCCAGTCTTTTGTTGTGTGGTGCGTTTTAACATGGTGCTATTATTAGGGGGTTTGTGCCAGCAGTAGAGGATGTCACATGTCAGGGCAGAGGCCCCTTAAATGGTACAGTCGGAAACAACATATCAATCACTCTCTGGGAGAAGAGTTCCCCAACAGCACAGGGCCGCCAAAAAACAAACCTTCTGTCAACCAACAGAGAGGTTATGTCCCAAATGGCTCCCTTTGTCCTACTGTATATAGTGCACTACTTTTGACCAGAGCCTATGGTGCAGCACGCATAGACATCCCTCAACCGTCTGTTAAATGTAGCACCCCAGATTCTAACATAGATGTACTTGTTATGTATACCAACTCTAACCTATACAAATTCTGACATATACTAACTCTGACCTATACAAACTCTGACTTATACTAACTCTGACCTATACAAACTCTGACTTATACTAACTCTGACCTATACATTGGGGGATGGTGGACTGTGAGGGTGGGGAGTGGAGGGAGAGGTTTTTTCAGGGGGGGCTGTTGGGGGGTCTCGGATGGTTGAGGGGCAGCTCTTGGGAACGGTGGGGGGACCTTGGATGGTTGAGGGGCTGCTCTTGGGAACTGTGGGGGGGTCTCGGATGGTTAAGGGGCAGCTCTTGGGAACTGTGGGGGGACCTTGGATGGTTGAGGGGCTGCTCTTGGGAACTGTGGGGGGGTCTCGGATGGTTAAGGGGCAGCTCTTGGGAACTGTGCGGGGGATCTTGGATGGTTGGTGGCCTGGCAGTTGGGAGTTTGGGCAGATAGGGGCTCTTGACCCTGGTTGCTCCTGTGGGTCGCTCTGGATGGGAGTGTCTGCTAGATGACTGAATGTAAGGTAAATGTTGAGTGGCTTTACTCCAGGTAGATTGTATGCTTTAATATTCAATCAAAATAAATAAAGAATCAGACCTATACAAACTCTGGCAGCTCCATCGCCCCTCAACATTCCATAACCATCCCATAACCATCCAACCTCCTGGCATTGGTTCTGTCTTCCATCTCCCTGGCAACCATGCTCAAAACAAACCATCTGTCATATCTCGCCGCTGTTCGGTCGCTGTTTGACAGTGCGTGATGTAATGCTGTAATTAGGTGTTAGAATTCCAAGTGTCCGAGTTGTCTTGTACCTGTTAGGTCCAAAGGGTTAGGCAAGAATATAGATATAGATGCTTGTAGATGGACACAAGAGGGACTACTTTTTGATTTATCGCCTGTTGGGTTAGTTATGCATGTGTTTAGTTATCTTGTGTGGATGTGGACAATAGCTGTGCTGAGGCGTCTGTGATAAGGCCACAGGCTGTAGCTGTCGCTTGTCCTTCCTCTCTCTCTCGTCCTGTTTGGCAAGTGGCCACCAACACACAGTCCCCGAACATCCTTTATCCACAACCAGAAACCACACCTTGGCTTTCCAATGGGCCTATATAGAACTGGATCTCTCTCTCTCTCTCTCTCTCTCTCTCTCTCTCTCTCTCTCTCTCTCTCTCTCTCTCTCTCGCTCTCGCTCTCTCTCTCTCTCTCTCTCTCTCTCTCTCTCTCCATCACTGACAATATTACTCTCTTTCTCTCTCTCTATTTCCCTCCCTCTCCCTCACATCCATTCTTCTACATGCTAATAATATCTATAACTTATTATACAGGCCTACAATTGCTTACCTTCACATTTCTCTGTTGCTCTACAGACAAAATTTGAATTAAAGTCAGTCAACAGCATGGTGGGAAATCAGCATTATTTCAATGTCACATGGGGGTGTCTCTGTGGGTATACTGTCCGGTCATGGCCGAGTTAGTCGGCTTTCTGCTGTGTTGTTGTCCCTGACCCTGACTGAGGCCAATCTGCACTGAACACACAGCTGCTGGAGCACAAACAGAGGCCTGCCTCAGTCTCTCAGCCCCTCAGCCTCTCAGCCTCTCAGCCTCTCAGCCCCTCTCATCCTCTCAGCCTCTCAGCCTCTCAGCCCCTCAGCCTCTCAGCCTCTCAGCCTCTCAGCCTCTCAGCCCCTCTCAGCCTCTCAGCCCCTCAGCCTCTCAGCCCCTCAGCCCCTCAGCCTCTCTCAATCCCTCAGCCCCTCTCAGCCCAACGAGCCTCTCAGCCCCCTCAGCCTCTCAGCCCCTCAGCCCCTCTCATTCCCTCAGCCCCTCTCAGCCCAACGAGCCTCTCAGCCCCTCAGCCCCTCTCATTCCCTCAGCCCCTCTCAGCCCAACGAGCCTCTCAGCCCCCTCAGCCTCTCAACCCCTCAGCCCCTCTCATTCCCTCAGCCCCTCTCATTCCCTCAGCCCCTCTCAGCCCAACGAGCCTCTCAGCCCCTCTCAGCCTCTCAGCCCCTCAGCCCCTCTCATTCCCTCAGCTCCTCAGCCCCTCTCATTCCCTCAGCCCCTCTCAGCCCAACGAGCCTCTCAGCCCCTCTCAGCCTCTCAGCCCCTCAGCCCCTCTCATTCCCTCAGCCCCTCAGCCCCTCTCAGCCCCTCAGCCCCTCAGCCCCTCTCATTCCCTCAGCCCCTCTCAGCCCAACGAGCCTCTCAGCCCCTCTCAGCCTCTCAGTCTCTCAGCCACGGTCAAAAAGGAGAGGGAAAGAAAAGAGGAGAGAAAAAGAAGATTGTTTTTTGGAACAGGATGTGGAAAAAAATGAACTTCTTCTTTACCTCTGTTACGGAAATCTCTTATTTCCTGCCGATTCAAGGTTGCATGGATTGTATTAGGTATTCCAAAACCTGGGCAGAACACAGAGGATTTTTTCTCAGTCGGTGGGAGACAGGCCTTTTAATTAACAAGACATGGAAGAAGAAGAAAAAAATTATACTGAAATGTGAAATTGTTTTGTAAAACGTTGCCACGTTACTCATGACTTTTGTGGTGAAATCCCTAACTGATGCAGAATGATCTGTCTCATTGTAAACTTCAAGGAAATGATTCAGTCCACCTACTGGACAGCATGTCCCTACATCCTCTAACTTTGAGCCACCAGAAAGACAGAAATACAGTGGCAAACTGAAGACCCCCAGTCCGCTGGGCCCATAATACCATCCTGTTCAGTGACGAAATGGTCAAACATAATTGGTGGGAAAACGCTAATCGTCATTCGTGGAGAGTAAAGTACCGCTCCATATACTGGTGGGTAAACTCTTACAGAAAATTTAAAAGGTGAGTAATGGGCATTTACGTGCATTCACCATCCACCACACCACTGGTCCTGTAGTGTTGTGACTGGATCTGTAGTATTATGACTGGATCTGTAGTATTATGACTGGTCTTATAGTGTTATGACTGGATCTGTGGTGTTATGACTGGTCCTGTAGTGTTATTACTGGTCTTATTGTGTTATGACTGGTCCTGTAGTATTATGACTGGTCTTATAGTGTTATGACTGGATCTGTGGTGTTATGACTGGTCCTGTAGTGTTATGACTGGTCTTATAGTGTTATGACTGGTCCTATAGTGTTATGACTGGATCTGTGGTGTTATGACTGGTCTTATAGTGTTATGACTGGATCTGTAGTGTTATGACTGGTCCTATAGTGTTATGACTGGTCCTGTAGTGTTATGACTGGTCTTATAGTGTTATGACTGGTCCTGTAGTGTTATGACTGGATCTTATAGTGTTATGACTGGATCTGTAGTGTTATGACTGGATCTATAGTGCTATGACTGGACTTGTAGTGTTATGACTGGTCCTGTAGTGTTATGACGGGACTTATAGTGTTATGACTGGTGCTGTAGTGTTATGACTGGTCTTATAGTGTTATGACTGGTCCTGTAGTGTTATGACTGGATCTTATAGTGTTATGACTGGTCCTATAGTGTTATTACTGGATCTTTGGTGTTATGACTGGTCCTGTAGTGTTATGACTGGATCTGTAGTGTTATGACTGGTCCTATAGTGTTATGACTGGATCTGTAGTGTTATGACTGGTCTTGTAGTGTTATGACTGGTCCTGTAGTGTTATGACTGGTCTTATAGTGTTATGACTGGTCTTATAGTGTTATGACTGGTCCTATAGTGTTATGACTGGTCTTATAGTGTTATGAGTGGATATTATAGTGTTATGACTGGATCTATAGTGCTATGACTTGATCTGTATAGTTATGACTGGT
>NW_022266020.1:125000-130000 GCF_002021735.2 Oncorhynchus kisutch | reverse complement strand
TGCTCTGGGACTCACTCTGCCCACTCTGTTGTTGTCCCCCAATGCACCGTTGGCTAATCCAGGAGCTAGCATTGTTACTGGAGTCAGGCTCATGCTAATCCAGGAGCTCACGAGACTGATCCCCATTTTCTCTACTTGGTAAGACACAGAGCCAGGAGACGAATGCCATATCATGAACAACGAGGCAAAAAGAAAAGGTGTTAGTCAGGAGGAGGACAGCAATGACCTCAGTGTGATAGGAAGACCAGACCAGACAAGGCCAGTCTGTGGTAGTGGGAGGAGGAGGTGGTAGGAGTTGGGAGGAGAAGGGGGAGACAGGAGTTGGTTTGTCTCTCGTCTGTTGATGGATTCCACTGGCCTGCCAGCCGTTTACACTCAGAGGGCCTAACACTAAATCCCAGCAGACACTGGATGAAACCAGAAGCCTGCTGCTTTGGCTTGGTGCTCTAAACAAACACACTGTGTGTGGGGTGTGGGTCCGTGTGTGGGGGGTGGGTCTGTGTGTGCGGGTGGGTCTGTGTGTGCGGGGTGGGTCTGTGTGTGAGTGTGTGCGTGTGCGTGAGGGGTGGGAGGGTGTGTGTGTGTGTGGGGGGGGGGGGGGGGGGGGGGGGCGTCTATGTCACTCTCTCTTTCTCTCATCTCCCTTTTTCCATCAACATCACTCCTGTACAGTCCGTATCTCATGTCCAGCAGGTTGAACAAGAGGGCAAGTACACGGCTGGCAGCCTGTGTGGGAATGATCAGCTAGCAGCTGCTGAAGCTGTCTGCTTCCTTAAGCCACTCAGTAAACTGTGCCCATTTCCCAACGTAGATTACTGTTAAACACTTCCTAGGACCCATCTGTATATATCACATTATGAAGATGTGATGTACTTCAGGCATTGGTGCAATGATGTGTACAGAATAAGAATAGGAATTTGAATATGTCTTGAATCTAATGTTATAACGCATTCTACAATACCACCTGTGTTTTGTGTTCAACTTACGCAAAACTGACCTGTGTGGTTAAATATCATTTCAAAAACATCGTAAAAACAACGTAATCTGAAACGCATGACAGGTGTAGATGGAGAGGCTAAACGGACACTGCTGACCTGTTACAGACCAAAGCAGGTCAGGAGTGTCTATAGAGCCTTTTCCAGGTATAGGCCTCATTTCTTTACCAGGAAGTAGTCCCTCACTACCAGGAAAGATGACATCACGTCCTGTTGACACACTTCAAATGTAATGTGACACATCTGGAAATTGTTAAAAGGTGGAATGGGGTATAGGGAGAGGGGAGAAGGTGTAAGGGCGAGGGAGGCGGAGGACGGGGGGCTTGTCTCTGAGAAGTGGGGTGCAGTGAAAAGAGAGAGAACGTTTTTAAGGGCATGTGCGCGCAGGGCTTAGAGTGTGGAGAATGAATTCCATTATAAGTGCAGGGCTGATAGGTCTGTCACACTCACACTGCAGTCACGGACCAGAAAAAAGATCAAACCAAGGCCCTCTGTACACGCACACGCATACAAACACGCGCTTACAAACACACACATACAACACACACATACAAACACACACATACAAACACACACATACAAACACACGCTTACAAACACACACATACAAACACACACATACAAACACACGCACACAGAAACACTCTGCTTGACTCTCTCTTTCCCCCCCTTCCCACTCCTCTCTCCCTCTCTCCTCTTCTCCTTCTCACACACAGTGTCCTCCTCCCTCCATCCCTCTCCGTCCAGTTTACCTGACCATAGCATAGCCATGCCACTGGCACCAATTAAACCATCTGGTGAGGTGAGAGAGAATGGATCTGCTTGGCTTGAGCCTGTCTAATCCCTGGGTCTGCTGAGACTATGGGTGGTCAGAGTCATTGGGCCCAGTCCGCAGCTGGAGATAGTTTTTTGGGGGAGGGTGGTGGTAGGGGCGGTGGTCTGGAGGTCTGGCATGGCGGACTCGATTTACGTCATGCAAGACTAGAGCCACATGCCAAAGCGCTGCATTGCATAGTGTTGTTTGCCCCCTGTGTCATACACACCCTGCAGAACGTACACACACGTGCACATGGAGACATGCACAGACACAAATACACACACTCTCACACTCTCACATCCACACACCTCTCCCTCTCCCTCTCTCTCCCTCTCCCTCTCTCTCCTTCCCCCCTTTCTTTCTTTCTTTCTTCTGTCTCTCTCTCCTCCCCCTTCCCTCCCTCCCTCCCTCTTTTTCTCTCTCTTTTTCTCCCTCCCTCCCTCCCTCCCTCCCTCCCTCCCTCCCTCCCTCCCTCCCTCCCTCCCTCCCTCCCTCCCTCCCTCCCTCCCTCCCTCTCTCCCTGCCTGCCTGCCTGCCTGCCTCCCTGCCTGCCTGCCTGCCTGCCTGCCTGCCTGCCTGCCTGCCTGCCTGCCTGCCTGCCTCCCTCCCTCCCTCCCTCCCTCCACCTGTAAATTAGCTGTAGTAAATGAGGCAGTGGAGGCCTGTGTTTTAAAACACACCACACAAGAAGAGATTCTACCATTGTCCCGATGGCATACACCAGGAAGTAGACAAATGTGAGTAGATAAAAATAAACAATAATGAAGCCAATTGTTAAAGTGGCCATGACGAGGTTCACAGGAGTTATCTGGCAGGCTACACACACACACACACAGATTACACACACACATTACACACACACATTATGCACACACACACACATTACACACACACACATAGATTACACACACACAGATTACATACACACACAGATTACACACACACTCCTACACACAGAGGAATGCGATGAACAGATTGTTGTGGCAGGGGGAGAAGAAGTTCAACTCCTCTGAGCTGAGCAGCTGAAGTAGACATATGAATCTACCTCTGATACCAAGCCAAGGTCCTGGCTGGTTGTTGTGTTTGTGGTGATGATTTAATGATTGAACTGCCGATGAGGGAAGTACAGGGCTGTAGGTTCTCCCTAAAGGGTTTCCTACTTCTCCCTAAAGGGGTTCCTACTTCTCCCTAAAGGGGTTCCTACTTCTCCCTAAAGGGGGACTTCAGTAATGGTATCTCCCCAGTGTTGTTGGAAGGTTAATTAAAGGGCACTAAATTGTTGAGGGAATTCCTCTCTATTTCCACATGTGAAATGTGACCTGCGTGTGTGATAAAGCCCTCTGTTGTTTCTCTGAATCCCCACTGGCCACACACACACACACACACACACACTTGCACACACGTACACAGACACACACACTGTGGCCCAGCCAGCCCATCCAGCCCATCCAGCCCATCCAGCCCACCCAGCCAGCCAGCCCATCCAGCCCACCGAGCCCACCCAGCCCATCAGCCCACCCAGCCCATCCAGCCCACCCAGCCCACCCAGCCCATCCAGCCCACCCAGCCAGCCAGCCCATCCAGCCCACCCAGCCCACCCAGCCCACGCCCCAGCCCACCCAGCCCATCCAGCCCATCCAGCCCAACCAGCCCATCCAGCCCACCCAGCCCATCCAGCCACCCAGCCCCCAGCCCATCCAGCCCACCCAGCCCATCCAGCCCACCCAGCCAGCCAGCCCATCCAGCCCATCCAGCCACCCAGCCCATCCAGCCCACCCAGCCCACCCAGCCCATCCAGCCCATCCAGCCCACCCAGCCCATCCAGCCCACCCAGCCCATCCAGCCCACCCAGCCCACCCAGCCCATCCAGCCCACCCAGCCAGCCAGCCCATCCAGCCCATCCAGCCCACCCAGCCCATCCAGCCCACCCAGCCAGCCAGCCCATCCAGCCCATCCAGCCACCCAGCCCATCCAGCCCACCCAGCCCACCCAGCCCACCCAGCCCATCCAGCCCACCTAGCCCACCCAGCCCATCCAGCCCACCCAGCCCATCCAGCCCACCCAGCCCATCCAGCCCACCCAGCCCATCCAGCCCATCAAGCCCATCTAGCCCATCCAGCCCATCCAGCCCATCCAGCCCACCCAGCCCACCCAGCCCATCCAGCCCATCCAGCCCATCCAGCCCATCCAGCCCATCCAGCCCACCCAGCCCATCCAGCCCATCCAGCCCATCCAGCCCATCCAGCCCACCCAGCCCATCCAGCCCAGCCAGGCCATCCAGCCCAGCCAGCCCAGCCAGCGGTGAATGTGATTGAGGTTGTGTGGGATTTAGATAAGACTTAGAAGAGGTATGCATGGCTGGGGCTCAGACACTGGGTTGTGGAAGAGACTGAGGCTTGAGTCCCAAATGGCTCTACTGCTCTACTTTTGACCAGGGCCCAACTCTGGTCCAACTACACAAATCTAGTGCACTATATAGAGGGTAGGGTGCCATTTGGGACACAACCCAGAGACAGACAGATTGGGACCAAGACAACAGTTTTATCCAGCCATCAACCCAGCTGATCAACACCGACAAACAGAGAGGATGAGACGAGGCTTTGTGTCGGCTATACATCCGTGGCTGTGTCTGAAATGGCATCCTATCTGGAGCACTACTTCTGACCAGGGCCCATAGGAGTGCATTATATAGGGAAGCAAATCCTTTTTTGGACTAAGCCGTCTCCCACAGAATTTGATGTGTAGATACTGGAGTTTTCACTGTGACCTGACCAACAGGATAATGTTGTTAAGGAGTTTTAATCCTGCTTTATAAACAGGGAGGCAGGTAGCCTAGCGGTTAGAGCATTGGGCCAGTAACCGAAAGGTGGCTGATTTGAATACCAGAGCCAACAAGGTGAAAAATCTGCCGATGTGCCCTTGAGCAAGGCACTTAACCCTAATTGCTGCAGGTGTGCCGTAATACCATGGCTGATCGTGTAAAAAACAACACATTTCACCGCACCTATCTGGTGTATGTGACAATAATAAATACATGAATGAATATTGCCTTACTGACACACTAGAACATGACTATAAAGCCATGCAGTAGTCGAAGACTCGGGTTCCACCAGTAGTGACTTTTGCATAATTCAACATACCAGTCATTAAAACAGCAAATGTTAGAAAGCTGTATTATCTAGTTAAAT
>NW_022266020.1:110000-120000 GCF_002021735.2 Oncorhynchus kisutch | reverse complement strand
GTGTGTGTGTGTGTGTGTGTGTGTGTGTGTGTGTGTGTGTGTGTGTGTGTGTGTGTGTGTGTGTGTGTGTGTGTGTGTGTGTGTGCATCTGTCAATTACACATACATGTCAGTACATACACACAACAAGTGTGTCACATGGGGGAGTAGTGTTGTGCTATGACGTGATGCTTTATTTGTTGTTTTTAAACCAGGTTTGCTCATTCACTAGCGCTATATGAAATGGGAGTGCCATTCTTTTGATTTGAGTTGAATTTGAGCTGATACAGCTTTTGTCAAATTGACTCACATTTTTTGGGTCATTTTTAGCTAACCCTAACCCTAACCCTAACCCTAACCCTTAACACTAACCCCTAACCCTAACCCCTAACCCTAACCCCTAACCTTAACCCCTAACCCTAACCCTAACCCCTAACCCTAACCCTAACCCCTTACCCTAACCCTAACCCCAACCCCAACCCCAACCCCAACCCCAACCCTAACCCTAACCCTAACCCTTACCCTAACCCTAACCCCTAACCCCTTACCCTAACCCTAACACTAACCCCTAACCCTAACCCCTAACCCCTAACCCTAACCCCTAACCCTAACCCTAACCCCTAACCCCTAACCCTAACCCCTAACCCTAACCCTAACCCTAACCCTAACCCTAACCCTAACCCTAACCCCTAACCCCTAACCCTAACCCCTAACCCCTAACCCCTTACCCTAACCCCTAACCCTAACCCCTAACCCTAACCCCTAACCTTAACCCCTAACCCTAACCCCTAACCCTAACCCCTAACCCTAACCCTAACCCTAACCCTAACCCTAACCCTAACCCCTAACCCCTTTCATAACCTTAGCCTCATTCTCCTTAACTGCTACGCTAATTCTTCTAACCTGCTATGTTAATTATCCTTAAACCTGCTACAAAAAGTTTATTTTGACAAAAGATGTATCCCTTCTAGACAAAATCCTCTCTGGGGGGGAGGGGGGGAGCCACTCTGGCTCTGACCAGTCTCCAGTCTCCTTGTCGTCTGCCGCTATTACACAGTGTCACCAGGAAACAGCCGGACTGGATAGAGGCACTGTCAAAGAAGCAGTAGGGGCGCTGCGTTCATTAAATACCCCCCCAAGTCTTCTGTGCACCAGAAAACAATACCAGGGAGAGGGGAAGGAGGGAGGAGAGATGGGAGAGGAGAGAGAGAGAGAGTGTGTGTGTGTGTGTGTGTGTGTGTGTGTGTGTGTGTGTGTGTGTGTGTGTGTGTGTGTGTGTGTGTGTGTGTGTGTGTGTGTGTGTGTGTGTGTGTGTGTGTGTGTGTGTGTGTGTGTGTGTGTGTGTGTGTGTGTGTGTGTGTGTGTGTGTGTGTGTGTGTGTGTGTGTGTGTCCTTCCATATTTCGGTCAGACATCTCTCTTTTCAATTATTCAACTTTTCACAAAGACCTTCTGACAGACTATCAATCTAAGTTGAAGATTGAGTTCAGTATCACATGGAGTAGCTTAAGGACTACAGTAACTAACTATAAAGCCACTTTAATGTCTGTTTTGTCATTTTGCGGCTCTGTTAAACTCAGTTCCACTTCCTGAAGCTGTGTTACCTAACAACACCCCCCCCACCACTGGGGTTATGTGATGGAACCCTGGACATGGGTATCATGAGTTGCGGAGGGGAGGGATTTTACTGGCGCACAGAGACCAGTGTTCATTGTCACATCAAAGACCCATTTATATAATATCTCTTGGAGCCATGTGACATCACACTCACAGTGTGTTAGTGCTTTGGGGGTGACAACATGAAAGATTGGGCCATTCGTGGTTCATTTTACCGTCACCACGGAAACAGAAGCATTCCCTCCAACAACCAGAGGGATTTTTTAATTTTACCTTTATTTAACGAGGCAAGTCAGTTAAGAACAAATCCTTATTTTCAATGACGGCCTAGAAACAGTGGGTTAACTGCCTTGTTCGGGGGCAGAACAACAATTTTTTCCTTGTCAGCTCGGGGATTCAATCTTGCAACCTTTCGGTTACTAGTCCAACACTCTAACCACTAGACTACCTGCCGCCCCAGGGATGCTCCGAACTGCACGCTTCTGAGCCATAGAAATGATGTAACCAAACATTTAGGATGAATAGCCTACAGTATGCTATAGAAAACAGATGTTTAGGATGAATAACCTACAGTATGCTATAGAAAACAGGTGTTTAGTATGAATAGCCTATAGTATGCTATAGAAAACATATGTTTAGGATGAATAGCCTATAGTATGCTATAGAAAACATATGTTTAGGATGAATAGCCTACAGTATGCTATAGAAAACAGGTGTTTAGGATGAATAGCCTACAGTATGCTATAGAAAACAGATGTTTAGGATGAATAGCCTACAGTATGCTATAGAAAACAGATGTTTAGGATGAATAGCCTACAGTATGCTATAGAAAACAGATGTTTAGGATGAATAGCCTACAGTATGCTATAGAAAACAGGTGTTTAGGATGAATAGCCTACAGTATGCTATAGAAAACAGGTGTTTAGGATGAATAGCCTATGGTATGCTATAGAAAACAGATGGGTGCTGTGTAATTTGAAATGGGTTTATTTGGGAGTGATGATATGGTTACATATCCCCACTTTAGGCAATATGTTATGTTGACCTGAGTCTGTAAGTAGACACAGAGATTTAATGTATTGATTCCTGGGATAGCTGCTCCAAATCCACTCTTTATCATCCCTGTCTCCTGCTCCTCTGTGTAAATACCTCCAGGATTCCTCTAGTTCCTGCCTATCTCCTGCTCTTCAGTATAAATACATCCAGGCTTCCTGTAGTCCCTGTCTGTCTCCTGCTGCTCCTCAGTGTAAACATCCCCAGGTTTCCTGTAGTTCTTGTCAATCTCTTGTTCCTCAGTGTAAATAGCTCCAGGCTTCCTGTAGTCCCTGTCTGTCTCCTGTTCCTCAGTGTAAATAGCTCCAGGCTTCCTGTAGTCCCCGTCTGTCTCCTGTTCCTCAGTGTAAATACCTCCAGCCTTCCTGTAGTTCCTGCCTGTCTCCTGCTACTCAGTATAAATACCTCCAGCCTTCCTGCAGTTCCTGTCTGTCTCCTGCTACTCAGTGTAAATTCCTCCAGGGTCCCTGTAGTCCCTGTCTGTCTCCTGCTACTCAGTGTAAATACCTCCAGGCTTCCTGTAGTCCCTGTCTGTCTCCTGCTACTCAGTGTAAATTCCTCCAGGCTTCCTGTAGTCCCGGTCTGTCTCCTGTTCCTCAGTGTAAATACCTCCAGCCTTCCTGTAGTTCCTGCCTGTCTCCTGCTACTCAGTGTAAATACCTCCAGGCTTCATGTAGTCCATGTCTGTCTCCTGTTCCTCAGTGTAAATGCATCCAGGCTTCCTGTAGTTCCTGTCTGTCTCCTGTTCCTCAGTGTAAATACCTCCAGGTTTCCTGTAGCCTACCTAGTTGTCTCCCTCCTGAAATCATACTGAAGGGGGAGGAAGAATGCAGCAGACCAACATGCTCGGAGGAAGGTTTTTGCAGATGGCGAGACCGCAAATCAGACGTGGTGGACTGCACCCGAAATGTCAGTTGTCAGCATGGAATTACATAAACAACTGTATTTGAAGCTTATTCCTTTACTGGACTGCTTTTAAATGAGGGAATATGGTGCCATTTCAGATACATTCATCACAGACCTCTAAAACAGCCCCTAAGACTCAATTACTAATTTACCCAGCATCCTTTTCTTCGGGAAGTTGATTGTGTCAGGCAGGAAGCTCGCTGTGCTGCCATAGAAATCTATATTTTTCTAATAATGAGAGAAAGATTTGAGAATCGAGGAACGAAAGAGGAAGGATTAGGACAGCGGCCGCCCACTAAGAATATGTGGAGGGGATTGTTACGATACGGTCAATTACCGTCACCTCGTTCCTCGCTCTGTTCTCTCATACAAGAGTTATTGTATGAACACAATACCACCGATGATGGTTTTCCTTCCCCCATTCCCTCTATCCCTCCCTTCTTCCCCCAATCCCCATAAGTCTTTGATCTTTGATCAGCCTCTCCACTGAGCATTCCTCCCCTATCTTCTCCTCTTCTCTTGGCCCGTAAGGCCAAACAATGGAGCCTTTGGTTCTTACCCTCCCTCTCCCCTCACCTGCACCTGATAAGGCAGCCCCTGGCTGGGCTGGGTACTCTAGAGTGGGTGTCTCGGGGTGGAGAGAGTGGAGAGGAGGCCTGGGGGGAGATGAAAGTGAAGACTGTCAGTGGGGAGCTTCACTGTGTCAGCACCCTGAACTGGCAAACATGCAGAGAGCCTCCATGTAATCTGTGCCTTGGGAGATTCTCTCTCTCTCTCTCTCTCTGTCTCTCTCTGTCTCTCTCTCTCTCTCGCTCTCTCTCTCTCTCTCTCGCTCTCTCTCTTCCTCTCTCTCTCACTCACTCTATTTAATTGTCTCTCTTTCTCTCTCTCTCTCTCTCTTTCTCTCTCTCTCTTTCTCTTTCTCTTTCTCTTTCTCTCAATTTCAATGTTCAACTTAAGGGGCTTTATTGGCATGGGAAGCATATGTTTACATTGTCAAAGCAAGTGAAATAGATAATAAACAAAAGTGAAATAAACAATAAAAAATGTACAGTAAACATTACACTCACAAAAGTTGCAAATAGTTGAAGAACAAAAGGCTAAATAAATAAACATTAGTATGGGTTGTATTTACAATGGTTGCCCTTTTCTTGTGACAACATGTCACACATCTTACTGCTGTGATGGCACACTGTGGTATTTCACCCAATAGATATGGGAGTTTATCAAAGTTGGGTTTGTTTTCAAATTCTTTGTGGGTCTCGAATATGGTCATACATGTGGCAGGAGGTTAGGAAGTGCAGCTCAGTTTAAACCTAATTGTGTGGGTAGTGTGTACATAGTCTTCTCTTGAGAGCCAGGTCTGCCTATGGCGGCCTTTCTCAATAGCAAGGCTATGCTCACTGAGTCTGTGCACAGTCAATGCTTGTCTCTCTCTCTCTTTCTTTTCTCCTCCTCCTCCTTTACTCACCAAAGAGACTCCTCTGTTGTGGTTTCTATGAAGTCACAATGATTGGGCCTATGTGTGTGTGTGTGTGTGTGTGTGAAACTAACACATCCTTTCCCTCTGTCAGAGGACGCAACTACAGATGTAGGATCCGAAACACTATGGCAGTTTGTTTTAAAATTGAGTCATGTGGATATTATTTTATTCATAGTCTTGCCCTATTCCTGTCTCGGATCCATCGTTCCAAAAATGGAGGCATGTCCTTTTTCCTTGATTGCGGCAAGAGGAGGGTGGAGGAGGGAGGCTCCGTGTCGGGAACGCTGTTGCTCCGATCTAGAAATAGCGCCAGTGGTAATATATAAACACAATGATGGGCATCCACCCAGCAGGATGGAGAGAGCATGACCTTTCACCCAGACTCAGGATTTAGTAGCCCTGCAGAGCCAGAAAAGTAGCTGTTCATAAAACAAGATGACAGAGGAGGAGCAAGGAAGTGGTTTACATGTGTCTGTCTGTCTGTCTGTCTGTCTGTCTGTCTGTCTGTCTGTCTGTCTGTCTGTCTGTCTGTCTGTCTGTCTGTCTGTCTGTCTGTCTGTCTGTCTGTCTGTCTGTCTGTCTGTACTCCTGTCTGTCTGTCTGTCTGTCTGTACTCCCTGTCTGTCTGTCTGTCTGTACTCCCTGTCTGTCTGTCTGTCTGTACTCCCTGTCTGTCTGTCTGTCTGTCTGTACTCCCTGTCTGTCTGTACTGTCTGTCTGTCTGTCTGTCTGTGAAACTAACTACTATGCATTTTGGAGAGACAGACATTCTTCAGGGCTTGACTTTGCTGGAGTCTTGTGGTTTCCTTCCTATGTTTGACCTGCCCTGCCTGGTCTATACTCCCTGTCTGTCTGTCTGTACTCCCTGTCTGTCTGTCTGTACTCCCTGTCTGTCTGTACTCCCTGTCTGTCTGTCTGTCTGTCTGTCTGTCTGTCTGTCTGTCTGTCTGTCTGTCTGTCTGTCTGTCTGTCTGTCTGTCTGTCTGTCTGTCTGTCTGTCTGTCTGTCTGTCTGTCTGTCTGTATGTCTGTCTGTACTCCCTCTCTGTCTGCCTGGTCTGTACTCCCTGTCTCTCTGTCTGTACTCCCTGTACTCCCTGTCTGTCTGTCTGTCTGTCTGTACTCCCTGTCTGTCTGTCTGCCTGGTCTATACTCCCTGTCTGTCTGTCTGTACTCCCTGTCTGTCTGTCTGTACTCCCTGTACTCCCTGTCTGTCTGTCTGTCTGTCTGTCTGTCTGTCTGTCTGTCTGTCTGTCTGTCTGTCTGTCTGTCTGTCTGTCTGTACTCCCTGTCTGTCTGTCTGCCTGGTCTATACTCCCTGTACTCCCTGTCTGTCTGTCTGTCTGTACTCCTGTCTGTCTGTCTGTACTCCCTGTCTGTCTGTCTGTCTGCCTGTCTGTCTGTCTGTCTGTCTGTCTGTCTGTCTGTCTGTCTGTCTGTCTGTCTGTCTGTCTGTCTGTCTGTCTGTCTGTCTGTCTGTCTGTCTGTCTATTTTTTCTCTCCCTCCTTCCCTTTTTGGAATATGGATGTTTATTTAACTTGCAACTGTGGCTTTTTACCCTCTGATTCACCGAATTGCAACGTCCACAGAACTGACCCTGGGGGAGCCCCATATTTAGTCAAAATGCAACCTAATGTGTTGAGAAGGCCTGTCTGGCTGTGTGTTTGAATCAGGCCGACTGGCAACTGTTGCTCACTGTTCGTCTAAAACAATAGGTTCACTGTGTTTGAAAATGACTCAAGACACTGTCATATCACCTTTACATCCTAGACGTTAACTAGAGTTAGTGCCTTTAGGAGGAAAAGGAGGTACTTAATGGAACAAGGGCATTAGTTCTGTTGAACTATCTAGCATTTGTTGTATGTGGGGTCTGTAGTGATGCATATGTTTGATACAAAAACACTAGTCAACTAAATGTAAACTTAGTAGGTCTGATCTCATCAGTCAGATGGTCAAAATAACTCAAATTCAATTTAGAGAGAAATCTTATCTGGAGGGATATCAAATTCGAACCCATTATCCAGGTAAATAACTATTCAAAACACATGCCGTGTCAGCCCGGATTCATTCTTCAGAGAAACGCTTTTCATCTCAGAAAACTTGTGACACCAAACCAAGTGTCTTATCAAAGACTCTTCTCAGCTCCAAACCATCCATCCACCCCTTTCTGCCGTAGGGACCAATTTCCCCGCCCAAATTTTCACAGAAAATGCAACTAAGTCACGGGGCTAATAGGTTAACTTTCACAAAGAAGGACTCTCTTTCCTGACTTGCAACCCATGCTACTCTCCTTCTGTCCTCGCCCTGAGGCGCAACACTTTCCTAGAGGACATCTCCCACCTATTAGGAGGTCCTTTCAGAGACTTAATGAAGGAGCCAAAGGTCTCGCCTACAAGGCTGTTGACGAGACCTCCACACACATCCGCCCGTACAGTAAAGAGGAGTTGCAGTGTTTCAGCAAGGTCCGCATTCCTGTCCAAGCACTCCCCCCTCCCCACCCTCCTCCTCCTCCTCCTCGTCCCTCCGACACTCTTTCACCCACCCTGTTAAGAGTTGCTGTACTGTATATTACTCTGTTTAACGCTTTCGCACCTCCACCTCAGTGTTAAGATGACAAGGGCAACTCCCAGCTTCCTCTGGTGTAGGAGGAAAATAGTTTGGTGTTTCTATGTGAACCAGCACGTTCTCAATCAGTTCTAGGTTTGTATGAGTTGTCTTCCTCAGATGCGGAGCTGTAATTTCTGCTTCTTCTTCTTTGGATAGGTTTTGTTGACTTGTAAAACGATAGACATCACCGTAATTTCTTATGTCCATCCTACAGTCCCAACCACCGACAGACACACAGACACTTTTTGGTTCCCTTGGGGTTGAGGGCAGGTCCCGTGGGTGTCTTTCTCCATAGTGGGATCACTGGTGTCACTCCGGACAGGAAACCACCACACACAAAAGGGACATTTACAACAGGAAGTGAGCTCCACTGAGCTCCACTCACTCACACAGTTACAAAAATACAAGCCTCTCCAGTCCCCTCTACTCATGATAGTGACAGCTCCAGTCCCCAGTCCCCTCTACTCATGATAGTAAAGGCCCCAGTCCCCTCTACTCGTGATAGTGAAGGCCCCAGTTCCTTCTGCTCATGATAGCAAAGGTCCCAGTCCCCTCTACTCATGATAGTGAAGGCCCCAGGCCCCTCTACTCATGATAGTAAAGGACCCAGTCCCCTCTACTCGTGATAGTGAAGGCCCCAGTCCCCTCTACTCGTGATAGTAAAGGCCCCAGTCCCCTCTACTCATGATAGTGAAGGCCCCAGTCCCATCTACTCGTGATAGTGAAGGCCCCAGTCCCCTCTACTCGTGATAGTGAAGGCCCCAGTCCCCTCTACTCATGATAGTAAAGGCCCCAGTCCCCTCTACTTGTGATAGTGAAGGCCCCAGTTCCTTCTGCTCATGATAGCAAAGGTCCCAGTCCCCTCTACTCATGATAGTGAAGGCCCCAGTCCCCTCTACTCATGATAGTAAAGGACCCAGTCCCCTCTACTCGTGATAGTGAAGGCCCCAGTCCCCTCTACTCGTGATAGTAAAGGCCCCAGTCCCCTCTACTCGTGATAGTGAAGGCCCCAGTCCCCTCTACTCGTGATAGTGAAGGCCCCAGTCCCCTCTACTCATGATAGTAAAGGCCCCAGTCCCCTCTACTCGTGATAGTAAAGGCCCCAGTCCCCTCTACTCGTGATAGTGAAGGCCCCAGTTCCTTCTGCTCATGATAGCAAAGGTCCCAGTCCCCTCTACTCATGATAGTGAAGGCCCCAGTCCCCTCTACTCGTGATAGTGAAGGCCCCAGTCCCCTCTACTTGTGATAGTGAAGGCCCCAGTTCCTTCTGCTCATGATAGCAAAGGTCCCAGTCCCCTCTACTCATGATAGTAAAGGACCCAGTCCCCTCTACTCGTGATAGTGAAGGCCCCAGTCCCCTCTACTCATGATAGTGACAGCTCCAGTCCCCAGTCCCCTCTACTCATGATAGTAAAGGCCCCAGTCCCCTCTACTCGTGATAGTGAAGGCCCCAGTTCCTTCTGCTCATGATAGCAAAGGTCCCAGTCCCCTCTACTCATGATAGTGAAGGCCCCAGGCCCCTCTACTCATGATAGTAAAGGACCCAGTCCCCTCTACTCGTGATAGTGAAGGCCCCAGTCCCCTCTACTCGTGATAGTAAAGGCCCCAGTCCCCTCTACTCATGATAGTGAAGGCCCCAGTCCCATCTACTCGTGATAGTGAAGGCCCCAGTCCCCTCTACTCGTGATAGTGAAGGCCCCAGTCCCCTCTACTCATGATAGTAAAGGCCCCAGTCCCCTCTACTCGTGATAGTGAAGGCCCCAGTTCCTTCTGCTCATGATAGCAAAGGTCCCAGTCCCCTCTACTCATGATAGTGAAGGCCCCAGTCCCCTCTACTCATGATAGTAAAGGACCCAGTCCCCTCTACTCGTGATAGTGAAGGCCCCAGTCCCCTCTACTCGTGATAGTAAAGGCCCCAGTCCCCTCTACTCGTGATAGTGAAGGCCCCAGTCCCCTCTACTCGTGATAGTGAAGGCCCCAGTCCCCTCTACTCATGATAGTAAAGGCCCCAGTCCCCTCTACTCGTGATAGTAAAGGCCCCAGTCCCCTCTACTCGTGATAGTGAAGGCCCCAGTTCCTTCTGCTCATGATAGCAAAGGTCCCAGTCCCCTCTACTCATGATAGTGAAGGCCCCAGTCCCCTCTACTCGTGATAGTGAAGGCCCCAGTCCCCTCTACTTGTGATAGTGAAGGCCCCAGTTCCTTCTGCTCATGATAGCAAAGGTCCCAGTCCCCTCTACTCATGATAGTGAAGGCCCCAGTCCCCTCTACTCATGATAGTGAAGGCCCCAGTCCCCTCTACTCATGATAGTGAAGGCCCCAGTCCCCTCTACTCATGATAGTGAAGGCCCCAGTCCC
>NW_022266020.1:80000-105000 GCF_002021735.2 Oncorhynchus kisutch | reverse complement strand
TCTACTGGGTGAAATTCCACAGTGTGCCATCACAGCAGCAAGATTTGTGACCTGTTGCCACGAGAAAAGGGCAACCAGTGAAGAACAAACACCATTGTAAATACAACCCATATTTATGCTTATTTATTTTATCTTGTGTCCTTTAGCCATTTGTACATTGTTAGAACACTGTATATATATATAATATGACATTTGTAATGTCTTTACTGTTTTGAAACTTCTGTATGTGTAATGTTTACTGTTCATTTTTGTTGTTTTTCACTTTATATATTCACTTTGTATGTTGTCTACCTCACTTGCTTTGGCAATGTTAACACATGTTTCCCATGCCAATAAAGCCCTTGAATTGAATTGAATTGAGAGAGAGAGAGAGAGAGAGAGAGAGAGAGAGAGAGAGAGAGAGAGAGAGGAGAGAGAGAGAGAGAGAGATTGTGAGGCAGTTCTGAACCATACTGTAGTTGAACTAGCTTATCAGAACACCTCTTTATATATACAAGTATATACACTTTTTTTGTTGGTATTGACATGGTACTAAGTTACAGTACTAGGTTAGGGTACTAGGTTATGGTACTAGGTTAGTGTACCAGATTAGGGTACTAGGTTATGGTACTAGGTAATGGTACTATGTTAGGCTACTAGGTTATGGTGCTAGGTAGGGTTCTAGGTTATGGTACTAGGTTAGGGTACTACAGTAGGTTATGGTTCTAGGTTAGGGTACTAGGTTAGGGTACTATGTTATGGTACTAGGTTAAGGTACTATGTTATGGTACAGGTTAGAGTACTAGGTTAGGGTTCTAGGTTAGGGTACTACAGTAGGTTCGGGGTATTAGGTTAGGGTGCTAGGTTATGGTACTAGAATAGGGTACTAGGTTAGTGTATAGGGTTAGGGTACTACAGTAGGTTATGGTACTAGGCTAGGTACTAGGTTATGGTACTAGGTTAGAGTACTACAGTAGGTTATGGTACTAGGTTAGGGTAGGAGTGCTGTTCTAGGATCAGTCCCCCTCTGTCCAGATAACTTTATTCATTATTATCTAATAGTGACCCTAGACCAGCACTTTTACTCTGAGACGCTTTATGAATAGTTAGCGTACCAGATTAGGGTACTAGGTTACGGTACTAGGTAAAGGTACTAGGTTAGGGTACTACAGTTGGTTACGGTACTAGGTTAGGGTTCTAGGTTATGGTACTAGGTTAGGGTACTAGGTTAGGGTACTAGGTTAGGGTACTACAGTAGGTTATGGTACTAGGCTATGATACTAGGTTAGGGTACTAGGTTATGATACTAGGTTAGGGTGCTTGGGTAGGGTACTAGGTTAGGGTATTAGGTTAGGGTAATAGGTTAGGGTATTAGGTTAGGGTACTAGGTTATGGTACAGGTTAGGGTACTAGGTTATGGTACTACAGTAGGTTATGGTACTAGGTTAGGGTGCTAGGTTAGGGTGCTAGGTTAGGGTACTAGGTTAGGGTACTAGGTTATGGTACTAGGTTAGGGTACTAGGTTATGATACTAGGTTAGGTTACTAGGTTATGGTACTAGGTTATGGTATTAGGTTAGGGTATTAGGTTATGGTACTAGGTTAGGGTATTAGGTTAGGGTATTAGGTTAGGGTACTAGGTTATGGTACTAGGTTATGGTACTAGGTTAGGGTATTAGGTTATGGTACTAGGTTAGGGTATTAGGTTAGGGTATTAGGTTAGGGTATTAGGTTATGATACTAGGTTAGGTTACTAGGTTATGGTACTAGGTTATGGTATTAGGTTAGGGTATTAGGTTATGGTACTAGGTTAGGGTATTAGGTTAGGGTATTAGGTTAGGGTACTAGGTTATGGTACTAGGTTATGGTACTAGGTTAGGGTATTAGGTTATGGTACTAGGTTAGGGTATTAGGTTAGGGTATTAGGTTAGGGTATTAGGTTATGGTACTAGGTTATGGTACTAGGTTAGGGTATTAGGTTAGGGTATTAGGTTATGGTACTAGGTTAGGGTATTAGGTTAGGGTATTAGGTTATGGTACTAGGTTATGGTACTAGGTTAGGGTATTAGGTTAGGGTATTAGGTTATGGTACTAGGTTATGGTACTAGGTTAGGGTATTAGGTTAGGGTATTAGGTTATGGTACTAGGTTAGGGTATTAGGTTAGGGTATTAGGTTATGGTACTAGGTTAGGGTATTAGGTTAGGGTATTAGGTTATGGTACTAGGTTATGGTATTAGGTTATGGTACTAGGTTAGGGTATTAGGTTATGGTACTAGGTTAGAGTATTAGGTTATGGTACTAGGTTATGGTACTAGGTTAGGGTATTAGGTTATGGTACTAGGTTAGGGTATTAGGTTAGGGTATTAGGTTATGGTACTAGGTTATGGTACTAGGTTAGGGTATTAGGTTAGGGTATTAGGTTATGGTACTAGGTTAGGGTATTAGGTTAGGGTATTAGGTTATGGTACTAGGTTATGGTACTAGGTTATGGTACTAGGTTAGGGTATTAGGTTAGGGTATTAGGTTATGGTACTAGGTTATGGTACTAGGTTAGGGTATTAGGTTAGGGTATTAGGTTATGGTACTAGGTTAGGGTATTAGGTTATGGTACTAGGTTATGGTACTAGGTTATGGTACTAGGTTATGGTACTAGGTTAGGGTATAAGGTTAGGGTATTAGGTTAGGGTATTAGGTTAGGGTATTAGGTTATGGTACTAGGTTATGGTACTAGGTTAGGGTATTAGGTTAGGGTATTAGGTTATGGTACTAGGTTAGGGTATTAGGTTAGGGTATTAGGTTATGGTACTAGGTTATGGTACTAGGTTAGGGTATTAGGTTAGGGTATTAGGTTATGGTACTAGGTTATGGTACTAGGTTATGGTATTAGGTTAGGGTATTAGGTTATGGTACTAGGTTAGGGTATTAGGTTATGGTATTAGGTTAGGTTATTAGGTTATGGTACTAGGTTAGGGTATTAGGTTAGGGTATTAGGTTAGGGTATTAGGTTAGGGTATTAGGTTATGGTACTAGGTTAGGGTATTAGGTTATGGTACTAGGTTATGGTATTAGGTTATGGTACTAGGTTAGGGTATTAGGTTATGGTACTAGGTTAGGGTATTAGGTTATGGTACTAGGTTATGGTACTAGGTTAGGGTATTAGGTTATGGTACTAGGTTAGGGTATTAGGTTAGGGTATTAGGTTATGGTACTAGGTTATGGTACTAGGTTAGGGTATTAGGTTAGGGTATTAGGTTATGGTACTAGGTTAGGGTATTAGGTTAGGGTATTAGGTTATGGTACTAGGTTATGGTACTAGGTTAGGGTATTAGGTTAGGGTATTAGGTTATGGTACTAGGTTATGGTACTAGGTTATGGTATTAGGTTAGGGTATTAGGTTATGGTACTAGGTTAGGGTATTAGGTTATGGTATTAGGTTAGGTTATTAGGTTATGGTACTAGGTTAGGGTATTAGGTAGGGTATTAGGTTAGGGTATTAGGTTAGGGTATTAGGTTAGGTATTAGGTTAGGGTATTAGGTTATGGTACTAGGTTATGGTACTAGGTTAGGGTATTAGGTTAGGGTATTAGGTTATGGTACTAGGTTATGGTACTAGGTTATGGTATTAGGTTAGGGTATTAGGTTATGGTACTAGGTTAGGGTATTAGGTTAGGGTATTAGGTTATGGTATTAGGTTATGGTACTGCATTTGGTCTGATTTGAAACATCATTTTATGTTTAATTTAGTCTTTATCTGAGTATGAGAGCAGAGAGACGACTCCTGGCATTTACTTCGTCGGGTACATTTCTAGACTGCACTCAGGTCAGATGCTGTCTCTCATTCAATAGTTATGAGTTGTTATATACATGGTCGATCCATCAGAACTCAGCTAGCGGGCAAATCTAGCATGTAGCCCCTGAATAATATAGCTTGACAGCTTCCCAAAAGGCACCCTATTCCCTATGTAGTGCACTACTTTTGACCAGAGCTAGATGGGCTCTTCTGCCCTGGTCAAAAGTAGTGCACTAAAAGAAAAACCCTCTTGGAAAGAAAATGGACGCTTTCAAAATAAGCTTGGGTGTGTGTGTGTGTGTGTGTGTGTGTGTGTGTGTGTGTGTGTGTGTGTGTGTGTGTGTGTGTGTGTGTGTGTGTGTGTGTGTGCGTGTGCGTGTGTGTGTGTGTCGTGTGTGCGCGTCATGTGTTCCCACTGCAACGCACCACCAACACCATCTGGTTTCACAGACCTGCATGACTTCGCTAATTGAAACAACATCTGTATTAAGTCATATTTACAGCCTAGTGTCACCTTCTAAATCTTCACAGGTAAAGCTCAGGTGAAGCTCATTACAAATGGCAGGGGCACCACTTTTCTCACTGGAAACCATAAGTTCCACAACCCCGGGTCAATGTCTTTTGCCCTGACCCTTGACCCCTGACCCCTGACCCCTGAAATTCAGCACGCCAGGTGATAGGTGGTTCCTGTGGGACAATTCCAGAATATGTTTACTGTCAGGTCTCATAAAGGACCGCCAGATGAAAGAAAATAGTTGAAAAGGAAGGTAGATCACAAGTGTTAATCACAGCTTTCCGACACCACATGGTGATGAATAGGAACTTCCTCCATAGTTTAGTGGGCAGGGGACAGGAGTGTAGTAACTATGTGTGTGTTGAGTACAAACATGTTCTACATGTCTTCACACACTATGGAGCTGAGCTAACAGCTAACACAGTTGTACCGCACTGTTCCAGTTATGAATCCACCATAGCTGCTGGAACTGTGTTGCAAAAGAAATAGGCCATCCGAACCAGTACAGTAGGACTCAGGTCCACATGGTAGTGTCACTGTGAACAGGGGGTATGTGTAACCACATGGTAGAGTCACTGTGAATAGGGGGTATGTGTAACCACATGGTAGAGTCACTGTGAATAGAGGGTATGTGTAACCACATGGTAGAGTCACTGTGAATAGGGGGTATGTGTAACCACATGGTAGAGTCACTGTGAATAGGGGGTATGTGTAACCACATGGTAGAGTCACTGTGAATAGGGGGTATGTGTAACCACATGGTAGAGCCACTGTGAATAGGGGGTAGGTGTAACCACATGGTAGAGCCACTGTGAATAGGGGGTATGTGTAACCACATGGTAGAGTCACTGTGAATAGGGGGTAGGTGTAACCACATGGTAGAGTCACTGTGAATAGAGGGTAGGTGTAACCACAAGGTAGAGTCACTGTGAATAGGGGGTATGTGTAACCACATGGTAGAGTCACTGTGAATAGGGGGTATGTGTAACCACATGGTAGTGCCACTGTGAATAGGGGGTATGTGTAACCACATGGTAGAGTCACTGTGAATAGAGGGTATGTGTAACCACATGGTAGAGTCACTGTGAATAGGGGGTATGTGTAACCACATGTTAGAGTCACTGTGAATAGGGGGTAGGTGTAACCACATGGTAGTGTCACTGTGAATAGAGGGTATGTGTAACCACATGGTAGTGTCACTGTGAGTAGGGGGTAGGTGTAACCACATGGTAGTGTCACTGTGAATAGAGGGTATGTGTAACCACATGGTAGTGTCACTGTGAGTAGGGGGTATGTGTAACCACATGGTAGTGTCACTGTGAATAGAGGGTATGTGTAACCACATGGTGGTGTCACTGTGAATAGGGGGTATGTGTAACCACATGGTAGAGTCACTGTGAATAGAGGGTATGTGTAACCACATGGTAGTGTCACTGTGAATAGGGGGTATGTGTAACCACATGGTAGAGTCACTGTGAATAGGGGGTATGTGTAACCACATGTTAGAGTCACTGTGTGTAACCACATGGTAGAGTCACTGTGAATAGAGGGTATGTGTAACCACATGGTAGAGTCACTGTGAATAGAGGGTATGTGTAACCACATGGTAGAGTCACTGTGAATAGGGGGTATGTGTAACCACATGTTAGAGTCACTGTGTGTAACCACATGGTAGTGTCACTGTGAATAGGGGGTATGTGTAACCACATGGTAGAGTCACTGTGAATAGAGGGTATGTGTAACCACATGGTAGAGTAACTGTGAATAGGGGGTATGTGTAACCACATGGTAGAGTCACTGTGAATAGGGGGTAGGTGTAACCACATGGTAGTGTCACTGTGAATAGAGGGTATGTGTAACCACATGGTAGTGTCACTGTGAGTAGGGGGTAGGTGTAACCACATGGTAGTGTCACTGTGAATAGAGGGTATGTGTAACCACATGGTAGTGTCACTGTGAGTAGGGGGTATGTGTAACCACATGGTAGTGTCACTGTGAATAGAGGGTATGTGTAACCACATGGTAGTGTCACTGTGAATAGAGGGTATGTGTAACCACATGGTAGTGTCACTGTGAATAGGGGGTATGTGTAACCACATGGTAGAGTCACGGTGAATAGGGGGTATGTGTAACCACATGGTAGAGTCACTGTGAATAGGGGGTAGGTGTAACCACATGGTAGAGTCACTGTGAATAGGGGGTATGTGTAACCACATGGTAGTGTCACTGTGAATAGAGGGTATGTGTAACCACATGGTAGAGTCACTGTGAATAGGGGGTATGTGTAACCACATGGTAGAGTCACTGTGAATAGGGGGTATGTGTAACCACATGGTAGAGTCACTGTGAATAGGGGGTATGTGTAACCACATGTTAGAGTCACTGTGTGTAACCACATGGTAGTGTCACTGTGAATAGGGGGTATGTGTAACCACATGGTAGAGTCACTGTGAATAGAGGGTATGTGTAACCACATGGTAGAGTAACTGTGAATAGGGGGTATGTGTAACCACATGGTAGAGTCACTGTGAATAGGGGGTAGGTGTAACCACATGGTAGTGTCACTGTGAATAGAGGGTATGTGTAACCACATGGTAGTGTCACTGTGAGTAGGGGGTAGGTGTAACCACATGGTAGTGTCACTGTGAATAGAGGGTATGTGTAACCACATGGTAGTGTCACTGTGAGTAGGGGGTATGTGTAACCACATGGTAGTGTCACTGTGAATAGAGGGTATGTGTAACCACATGGTAGTGTCACTGTGAATAGAGGGTATGTGTAACCACATGGTAGTGTCACTGTGAATAGGGGGTATGTGTAACCACATGGTAGAGTCACTGTGAATAGGGGGTATGTGTAACCACATGGTAGAGTCACTGTGAATAGGGGGTAGGTGTAACCACATGGTAGAGTCACTGTGAATAGGGGGTATGTGTAACCACATGGTAGTGTCACTGTGAATAGAGGGTATGTGTAACCACATGGTAGAGTCACTGTGAATAGGGGGTATGTGTAACCACATGGTAGAATCACTGTGAATAGGGGGTATGTGTAACCACATGGTAGAGTCACTGTGAATAGGGGGTATGTGTAACCACATGGTAGTGTCACTGTGAATAGAGGGTATGTGTAACCACATGGTAGTGCCACTGTGAATAGGGGGTATGTGTAACCACATGGTAGAGTCACTGTGAATAGAGGGTAGGTGTAACCACATGGTAGAGTCACTGTGAATAGAGGGTATGTGTAACCACATTGTAGAGGGTCTTCTTCGGTCCTCACAGGGATCTGTCATACCATCTATGTCATAATAATAATAACAATTGATTGGGCACATGGGGTGGTATATAATAATTAGTTTGACACTTGGGGTGGTATATAATAATTTGTTTGGTACATGGCACATGGCACATGGGGTAATATATAATAAATAGTTTGGCACGTGGGGCGGTACATAATCATTAGTTTGGTACATTTGGTGGTATATAATAATTTGTTTGGTACATGGGGTGGTATATAATTATTTGTTTGGCACATGGGGTGGCATATAATAATTTGTTTGGTACATGGGGTGGTATATAATTATTTGTTTGGCACACGGGGTGGTATATAATAATTAGTTTGGCACATGGGGTGGTATATAATCATTTGTTTGGTACATGGGGTGGTATATAATCATTTGTTTGGTACATGGGGTGGTATATAATCATTTGTTTGGTACATGGGGTGGTATATAATTATTAGTTTGACACACGGGGTGGTATATAATCATTTGTTTGGTACATGGGGTGGTATATCATAATTTGTTTGACACATGGGGTGGTATATAATAATTTGTTTGGCACATGGGGTGGTATATAATCATTTGTTTGGCACATGGGGTGGTATATAATAATTAGTTTGGTACATGGGGTGGTATATAATCATTTGTTTGGCACATGGGACATTCTATCTGGTCTTCTATCTGGAATGGGGAGTCAGGTAGCCTGGCAGTTAAAGGCATCCCAGGTGACCCAGTCACCTAAAGGTCGCTGATTCAATGTTCCCTTGAGCAAGGCACTTAACCCTAATTGCGCCTGTAAGTCACTCTGGATACGAGCACCTGCTAAATAAAAAAATATCTTAATGAATAGAATGTTCTGAGAAACATAGCCCTTGAGATTAGAGCTGTAACGAAAAAATTGACATTTTTGTCACTTATTGCAGAAATGTTGGTGATATCAATTATTTACGATAAGTAGCCTATACTCTAATAATTTTTTTTAATTAAATAAATGCTGCACATTAATGTTATAAACTTATCATTCTATTTTTCCTTATCGCATCAAATCAGGCAATTTATCAAGATATGGATTTTTATCCAAATCACCCAACTCTACTGGAGATGACACACTTGCATGTGTGTGTGTGTGTGTGTGTGTGTGTGTGTGTGTGTGTGTCAACAACTCACTCTAGACAATTGTCTACTGTAACATACCCCCTTGTCTACTGGAACTCAATATCCCCTTGATTGTCCCCACCCTTGACCCCAATGTAATTATGCAGCATGTTTCAACAGGTAGCATCATATGTTCACTGCTTGAGGGGATTTGACATCCAGTGACACATTGAGTTTATCTCATTGACAGACAGCAGCGGTCTTTCCCTCTGTAGTTCATCCTGGCCATGGGAATCAGTGTTCAGTGTTCTGGTAGCCCTGCACTTCGTCAGGCCATTGTGCTAATGAGCCAAGAACCCCCCACTTTGACAGGACTGACTCCTTAGGCTATGGAGATATGAATGAAGGACAATAGCAGAATCTACAAGGGTCTCAGAGTACGAGTGCTGATCAGGGATCAGGTCCCCCCATCTTATTTATAATGATTTAAAAGGCTAAACTGATCTTAGATCAGCACTCCTGCTCTTAGATACCTTATGAATACGGACCCTGATGTAACTATGACTCCTCAGGCCAGGGGTGTCAAACTCATTCCACAGAGGGCCGAGTGTCTGCGGGTTTTTGTTTTGTCCTTTCAGTTAAGACCTAGACAACCAGGTGAGGGGAGTTCCTTACTAATCAGTGACTTTAATTCATCAATCAAGTACAAAGGAGGAGTGAAAACCTGCAGACACTCGGCCCTCTGTGGAATGAGTTTGACACATGTGCCTCAGGCTATGGAGACATGGATGAAGGATGACCGCAGAACCTCTGCAAGGGTCACTACTCTGGTTAGTCCACTTGCCTTATTCAGTCTCAGAGTAGGAGGGCTTTATTATGATTTAAAAGGCAAAACTGGTCCCAGATCAGCACTGCTACCTTTAGACGCATTTATGAATACGGACCCTGACGTAAGTATTGGGGTTGAAGCAGGGTCCTGTCACACGCTAAACCAACGTCTCAACCATGAGACCAAGAGGAAATATTTGTGGTCGACATTTAAGCTTAAGTCTCAGACGAGGGCTACCTCATGACGAGAGCGTGATTCCCCCTCCGCTCTACTGACTGTCTCTCTTCTCCTGGTGGTCCTCCATCCTTCAGTCTCACTATGATAGGACATTACTGGATTTCAATAAATAGTTCTCGTTCACTACTTCTCTCACGATGACCATGTTTACCATTTCGTTTAAGTATCAAGGATCACCCAGTTTTCACTTAGTCGTTAAAGGAAGGTGAACATCACATGGGGAAATGAACGCGACCCGCATTCGTGGAGCGTTGGGGTCACATGACGGTGGTTCTTGCCCCAGAGAGGCCTCAGAGGCTGGATGAGGTTAGAACGACAGGCATGTCCTCAGTTCCTTTTGAACTGAGATAGAGAGCAGGGGGCATGGGGTCAAAGGGCGATAAGAAACAGGCCAGGGAACATGGATAAGTGGATGTGTGTGTGTGTGTGTGTGTAGCGGGAGGGAGGGAGGGGGGGTCAATGTAAATATCACTATCTGTTGAATAAAGCACTGTTTGGAGCAATCTTTCAAGTCATCTCTACTTTTAAGTATCCCTGTGAGCAAATGGACTTTTGTGGACCCAGTAACGTTATGGCTGACGGCAGACTCTGCTCTCTATGGCTGAGTGTGTTGTGTTGAACAGAATGCTAACCAGCTGATGTTGTTGTGTTGAACAGAATGCTAACCAGCTGATGTTGTTGTGTTGAACAGAATGCTAACCAGCTGATGTTGTTGTGTTGAACAGAATGCTAACCAGCTGATGATGTTGTGTTGAACAGAATGCTAACCAGCTGATGTTGTTGTGTTGAACAGAATGCTAACCAGCTGATGATGTTGTGTTGAACAGAATGCTAACCAGCTGATGATGTTGTGTTGAACAGAATGCTAACCAGCTGATGTTGTTGTGTTGTGTTGAACAGAATGCTAACCAGCTGATGTTGTTGTATTGAACAGAATGCTAACCAGCTGATGTTGTTGTGTTGTGTTGAACAGAATGCTAACCAGCTGATGTTGTGTTGAACAGAATGCTAACCAGCTGATGTTGTTGTGTTGTGTTGAACAGAATGCTAACCAGCTGATGATGTTGTGTTGAACAGAATGCTAACCAGCTGATGTTGTTGTGTTGAACAGAATGCTAACCAGCTGATGTTGTTGTGTTGTGTTGAACAGAATGCTAACCAGCTGATGTCGTTGTGTTGTGTTGAACAGAATGCTAACCAGCTGATGATGTTGTGTTGAACAGAATGCTAACCAGCTGATGTTGTGTTGAACATAATGCTAACCAGCTGATGTTGTGTTGAACAGAACGCTAACCAGCTGATGTTGTGTTGAACAGAATGCTAACCAGCTGATGTTGTGTTGAACAGAATGCTAACCAGCTGATGTTGTTGTGTTGAACAGAATACTAACCAGCTGATGTTGTTGTGTTGTGTTGAACAGAATGCTAACCAGCTGAGTGTGTTGTGTTGTGTTGAACAGAATGCTACCAGCTGATGTTGTTGTGTTGAACAGAATGCTAACCAGCTGATGTCGTTGTGTTGTGTTGTGTTGAACAGAATGCTAACCAGCTGATGTCATTGTGTTGTGTTGAACAGAATGCTAACCAGCTGATGTCGTTGTGTTGTGTTGTGTTGAACAGAACGCTAGCCAGCTGATGTTGTTGTGTCGTGTTGAACAGAATGCTAACCAGCTGATGTTGTTGTGTTGAACAGAATGCTAACCAGCTGATGTTGTTGTGTTGTGTTGAACAGACTGCTAACCAGCTGATGTCGTTGTGTTGTGTTGTGTTGAACAGAACGCTAGCCAGCTGATGTTGTTGTGTTGTGTTGAACAGAATGCTAACCAGCTGATGTTGTTGTGTTGTGTTGTGTTGAACAGAATGCTAACCAGCTGATGTCGTTGTGTTGTGTTGTGTTGAACAGAACGCTAGCCAGCTGATGTTGTTGTGTTGTGTTGTGTTGAACAGAACGCTAGCCAGCTGATGTTGTTGTGTTGTGTTGTGTTGAACAGAAGGCTAACCAACTGATGTCGTTGTGTTGTGTTGTGTTGAACAGAAGGCTAACCAACTGATGTTGTTGTGTTGTGTTGAACAGAATGCTAACCAGCTGATGTCGTTGTGTTGTTTTGAACAGAAGGCTAGCCAGCTGATGTTGTTGTGTTGTGTTGAACAGAAGGCTAACCAACTGATGGTGTTGTGTTGTGTTGAACAGAAGGCTAACCAGCTGATGTCGTTTTGTTGTGTTGTGTTGAACAGAATGCTAACCAGCTGATGTCGTTGTGTTGTGTTGAACAGAATGCTAACCAGCTGATGTCGTTTTGTTGTGTTGTGTTGAACAGAATGCTAACCAGCTGATGTCATTGTGTTGTGTTGAACAGAATGCTAACCAGCTGATGTCGTTGTGTTGTGTTGTGTTGAACAGAACGCTAGCCAGCTGATGTTGTTGTGTCGTGTTGAACAGAATGCTAACCAGCTGATGTTGTTGTGTTGTGTTGAACAGAATGCTAACCAGCTGATGTCGTTGTGTTGTGTTGTGTTGAACAGAATGCTAACCAGCTGGTGTTGTTGTGTTGTGTTGAACAGAATGCTAACCAGCTGATGTTGTTGTGTTGAACAGAATGCTAACCAGCTGGTGTTGTTGTGTTGTGTTGAACAGACTGCTAACCAGCTGATGTCGTTGTGTTGTGTTGTGTTGAACAGAACGCTAGCCAGCTGATGTTGTTGTGTTGTGTTGAACAGAATGCTAACCAGCTGATGTTGTTGTGTTGTGTTGTGTTGAACAGAATGCTAACCAGCTTGTGTCGTTGTGTTGTGTTGTGTTGAACAGAACGCTAGCCAGCTGATGTTGTTGTGTTGTGTTGTGTTGAACAGAACGCTAGCCAGCTGATGTTGTTGTGTTGTGTTGTGTTGAACAGAAGGCTAACCAACTGATGTCGTTGTGTTGTGTTGTGTTGAACAGAACGCTAGCCAGCTGATGTTGTTGTGTTGTGTTGAACAGAAGGCTAACCAACTGATGGTGTTGTGTTGTGTTGAACAGAACGCTAGCCAGCTGATGTTGTTGTGTTGTGTTGAACAGAATGCTAACCAGCTGATGTTGTTGTGTTGTGTTGTGTTGAACAGAATGCTAACCAGCTGATGTCGTTGTGTTGTGTTGTGTTGAACAGAACGCTAGCCAGCTGATGTTGTTGTGTTGTGTTGTGTTGAACAGAAGGCTAACCAACTGATGTCGTTGTGTTGTGTTGTGTTGAACAGAACGCTAGCCAGCTGATGTTGTTGTGTTGTGTTGAACAGAAGGCTAACCAACTGATGGTGTTGTGTTGTGTTGAACAGAAGGCTAACCAACTGATGGTGTTGTGTTGTGTTGAACAGAATGCTAACCAGCTGATGTCGTTGTGTTGTGTTGTGTTGAACAGAATGCTAACCAGCTGATGTCGTTGTGTTGTGTTGAACAGAATGCTAACCAGCTGATGTCTTTGTGTTGTGTTGAACAGAATGCTAACCAGCTGATGTCGTTGTGTTGTGTTGAACAGAATGCTAACCAGCTGATGTCGTTTTGTTGTGTTGTGTTGAACAGAATGCTAACCAGCTGATGTCGTTTTGTTGTGTTGTGTTGAACAGAATGCTAACCAGCTGATGTCATTGTGTTGTGTTGAACAGAATGCTAACCAGCTAATGTTGTTGTGTTGTGTTGTGTTGAACAGAACGCTAGCCAGCTGATGTTGTTGTGTCGTGTTGAACAGAATGCTAACCAGCTGATGTTGTTGTGTTGTGTTGAACAGAATGCTAACCAGCTGATGTCGTTGTGTTGTGTTGTGTTGAACAGAATGCTAACCAGCTGGTGTTGTTGTGTTGTGTTGAACAGAATGCTAACCAGCTGATGTCGTTGTGTTGTGTTGTGTTGAACAGAATGCTAACCAGCTGATGTCGTTGTGTTGTGTTGAACAGAATGCTAACCAGCTGATGTCGTTGTGTTGTGTTGAACAGAATGCTAACCAGCTGATGTCGTTGTGTTGTGTTGAACAGAATGCTAACCAGCTGATGTCGTTTTGTTGTGTTGTGTTGAACAGAATGCTAACCAGCTGATGTCGTTTTGTTGTGTTGTGTTGAACAGAATGCTAACCAGCTGATGTCATTGTGTTGTGTTGAACAGAATGCTAACCAGCTGATGTTGTTGTGTTGTGTTGTGTTGAACAGAACGCTAGCCAGCTGATGTTGTTGTGTCGTGTTGAACAGAATGCTAACCAGCTGATGTTGTTGTGTTGTGTTGAACAGAATGCTAACCAGCTGATGTCGTTGTGTTGTGTTGTGTTGAACAGAATGCTAACCAGCTGGTGTTGTTGTGTTGTGTTGAACAGAATGCTAACCAGCTGATGTTGTTGTGTTGTGTTGTGTTGAACAGAATGCTAACCAGCTGATGTTGTTGTGTTGAACAGAATGCTAACCAGCTGATGTTGTTGTGTTGTGTTGAACAGACTGCTAACCAGCTGATGTCGTTGTGTTGTGTTGTGTTGAACAGAACGCTAGCCAGCTGATGTTGTTGTGTTGTGTTGAACAGAATGCTAACCAGCTGATGTTGTTGTGTTGTGTTGTGTTGAACAGAATGCTAACCAGCTGATGTCGTTGTGTTGTGTTGTGTTGAACAGAACGCTAGCCAGCTGATGTTGTTGTGTTGTGTTGTGTTGAACAGAAGGCTAACCAACTGATGTCGTTGTGTTGTGTTGTGTTGAACAGAACGCTAGCCAGCTGATGTTGTTGTGTTGTGTTGAACAGAAGGCTAACCAACTGATGGTGTTGTGTTGTGTTGAACAGAAGGCTAACCAACTGATGGTGTTGTGTTGTGTTGAACAGAATGCTAACCAGCTGATGTCGTTGTGTTGTGTTGAACAGAAGGCTAGCCAGCTGATGTTGTTGTGTTGTGTTGAACAGAAGGCTAACCAACTGATGGTGTTGTGTTGTGTTGAACAGAAGGCTAACCAGCTGATGTCGTTTTGTTGTGTTGTGTTGAACAGAATGCTACCCAGCTGATGTCGTTGTGTTGTGTTGAACAGAATGCTAACCAGCTGATGTCGTTGTGTTGTGTTGTGTTGAACAGAATGCTAACCAGCTGATGTCATTGTGTTGTGTTGAACAGAATGCTAACCAGCTGATGTCGTTGTGTTGTGTTGTGTTGAACAGAACGCTAGCCAGCTGATGTTGTTGTGTCGTGTTGAACAGAATGCTAACCAGCTGATGTTGTTGTGTTGAACAGAATGCTAACCAGCTGATGTTGTTGTGTTGTGTTGAACAGACTGCTAACCAGCTGATGTCGTTGTGTTGTGTTGTGTTGAACAGAACGCTAGCCAGCTGATGTTGTTGTGTTGTGTTGAACAGAATGCTAACCAGCTGATGTTGTTGTGTTGTGTTGTGTTGAACAGAATGCTAACCAGCTGATGTCGTTGTGTTGTGTTGTGTTGAACAGAACGCTAGCCAGCTGATGTTGTTGTGTTGTGTTGTGTTGAACAGAACGCTAGCCAGCTGATGTTGTTGTGTTGTGTTGTGTTGAACAGAAGGCTAACCAACTGATGTCGTTGTGTTGTGTTGTGTTGAACAGAAGGCTAACCAACTGATGTTGTTGTGTTGTGTTGAACAGAATGCTAACCAGCTGATGTCGTTGTGTTGTTTTGAACAGAAGGCTAGCCAGCTGATGTTGTTGTGTTGTGTTGAACAGAAGGCTAACCAACTGATGGTGTTGTGTTGTGTTGAACAGAAGGCTAACCAGCTGATGTCGTTTTGTTGTGTTGTGTTGAACAGAATGCTAACCAGCTGATGTCGTTGTGTTGTGTTGAACAGAATGCTAACCAGCTGATGTCGTTTTGTTGTGTTGTGTTGAACAGAATGCTAACCAGCTGATGTCATTGTGTTGTGTTGAACAGAATGCTAACCAGCTGATGTCGTTGTGTTGTGTTGTTTTGAACAGAACGCTAGCCAGCTGATGTTGTTGTGTCGTGTTGAACAGAATGCTAACCAGCTGATGTTGTTGTGTTGTGTTGAACAGAATGCTAACCAGCTGATGTCGTTGTGTTGTGTTGTGTTGAACAGAATGCTAACCAGCTGGTGTTGTTGTGTTGTGTTGAACAGAATGCTAACCAGCTGATGTCGTTGTGTTGTGTTGTGTTGAACAGAATGCTAACCAGCTGGTGTTGTTGTGTTGTGTTGAACAGAATGCTAACCAGCTGATGTCGTTGTGTTGTGTTGTGTTGAACAGAATGCTAACCAGCTGATGTTGTTGTGTTGAACAGAATGCTAACCAGCTGATGTTGTTGTGTTGTGTTGAACAGAATGCTAACCAGCTGATGTCGTTGTGTTGTGTTGTGTTGAACAGAACGCTAGCCAGCTGATGTTGTTGTGTTGTGTTGTGTTGAACAGAACGCTAGCCAGCTGATGTTGTTGTGTTGTGTTGTGTTGAACAGAAGGCTAACCAACTGATGTCGTTGTGTTGTGTTGTGTTGAACAGAACGCTAGCCAGCTGATGTTGTTGTGTTGTGTTGAACAGAAGGCTAACCAACTGATGGTGTTGTGTTGTGTTGAACAGAAGGCTAACCAACTGATGGTGTTGTGTTGTGTTGAACAGAATGCTAACCAGCTGATGTCGTTGTGTTGTGTTGAACAGAAGGCTAGGCAGCTGATGTTGTTGTGTTGTGTTGAACAGAAGGCTAACCAAATGATGGTGTTGTGTTGTGTTGAACAGAAGGCTAACCAGCTGATGTTGTTGTGTTGTGTTGAACAGAAGGCTAACCAACTGATGGTGTTGTGTTGTGTTGAACAGAAGGCTAACCAACTGATGGTGTTGTGTTGTGTTTAACAGAATGCTAACCAGCAGATGTTGTTGTGTTGTGTTGAACAGAAGGCTAACCAACTGATGGTGTTGTGTTGTGTTGAACAGAAGGCTAACCAGCTGATGTTGTTGTGTTGTGTTGAACAGAAGGCTAACCAACTGATGGTGTTATACAACCATTGGGGCTTTGACAATTATTCACACCATCACTAATCAATCCCTTTTCTAAAAGTCACATGAAACCATTGCAAAGGGGCCATGTAATTGGTGTATGAAATGTAATCAGCCAAGGACAGCATGTAATAGGACATGTAATAGGACATGTAATAGGACATGTAATAGGACATTTACTGGACTGAGAATGTTCTTGTAGTTTCTTACAGGCTCAGAATGTTTAATTGGAAAACTCTCTTAGTAGATTCAGCTCTTACTGTGTGTGTGTGTGTCTGTGTGTGTGTGTGTGTGTGTGTGTGTGTGTGTGCGCGCGTGCGTGCGCGTGCGTGTGTGTGCGCGTGCGTGCGTGTGTGTGTGTGTGTGTGTGTGTGTGTGTGTGTGTGTGTGTGTGTGTGTGTGTGTGTGTGTGTGTGTGTGTGTGTGTGTGTGTGTGTGCGTGTGTCTGCCCTTTGTATTGCTCTGAAAGGGAGTAACTGAGGGAGGTACTCACTTATGTTCTGGTTCACCTTGTTCTGTGCTGACTGGTCAAACCCACACAGATGCCCTGGACCTATTGTGCCCCTGCCACAACCCTACAGTGGCCCAGCAGGGACATTTCACGCCTCAGGGCCGACAAAGGAAAAAGTCACATTGTGACATCACAACATGGAGCTCTTAGAATAACACCACAGCAGGGGCCTGTGTTCTAAATTAGCTTCTGGAACTGTGTTCGCTCACCGTCTTACATGTTGTTTTTGGTTACTTAGAATATGCTGAAAACATATATTTATATATATATATTTTTTTAAATGTCTTAAGATTCATAATATATGGAAGTAATTTAAAATAATTCAGTTGAGAAGTCCTTTTGGATGCAGTTTGTTTTACACAACCAGATAGTTCCTCCCACTCAGGCAACATGTAACATTCCCGAGGGCACTTCAGAAGGGAAAGAGAAGCAGCTCTAGTAGATCTGACCGTTTACCCACCAACGTTTCAACATCAAGCTGTCTTCATCAGGGTTTCTTTCCCAAGGACATCCATGAGTTCTTTCCTGCTGCAGTCCACTCAACATGTAACCGTCAAAACATTCATCTCCCTCCACCACAGCTCTACCACTAATGACGCCTCTCCTTGTGTCGGTCCGTTAGCCATTATCTCTTTTCTTTTAGTTGGTTTGTGGTCGCTGTTTGGTTGTGGTCGTTGTTTGGTTGTGGTTGAGAAGCTAATTGCTGTGGTTGTTGGTCCTTGTCCCCTATAGGGTTTCCAACGTGTTTCGACCCTTGTTATATCTCATGTTCCCAGTCCCATAGAACATCTCCCAGAACCTCAAACAAACAATGGATACATCCCAAATGGCACCTCTACGGGGCCTGCTGCAAAGTAGTGCACTCTATAGGGAATAGGGTGCTATTTGGGAAGCAGCCAATATTTAACTGTCTACTGGCTTCATCTGGAAGTGTTTTGGCCCACAATGCACTAGCCTAAATGGAACAATGCTTGGCAAACCTATCCCCATTGTAAACATTGTTTTATTTTGGAAGGAAGGTTCTACTTGGTCCTCCATAGCTCAGTTGGTAGAGTGTGGGTCTTGCAATGTCAGGATAGTGGGTTTGATTCATGGGACCAGCCATACGTAAAATATATGCAAGCATGAATCTCTTTGGATAAAAGCATCTGCTAAATGACATTCATCACGTGGTTGTTTACAGTCTTTCAACTCAAATTAACTACTGAAATGTTTTTCTGTGATTTGTGAGCAAGTGAGTGTGTTTTTCAGTGTCATGATCAGACCAGACCTTGCATGCTACATAGTATGTACAAACCAACATACTACAGTACCATAATAATTATACTGTATATACTATGTACAAACCAACATACTACAGTACCATAATAATTATACTGTATATACTATGTACAAATCAACATACTACAGTACCAGAATAATGATACTGCATATACTATGTACAAACAAACATACTACAGTACCATAATAATTATACTGTATATACTATGTACAAATCAACATACTACAGTACCAGAATAATGATACTGTATATACTATGTACAAACCAACATGCTACAGTACCAGAATAATGATACTGCATATACTATGTACAAACCAACATACTACAGTACCATAATAATTATACTGTATATACTATGTACAAATCAACATACTACAGTACCAGAATAATGATACTGCATATACTATGTACAAACCAACATACTACAGTACCATAATAATTATACTGTATATACTATGTACAAATCAACATACTACAGTACCAGAATAATGATACTGTATATACTATGTACAAACCAACATGCTACAGTACCAGAATAATGATACTGCATATACTATGTACAAACCAACATGCTACAGTACCAGAATAATGATACTGCATATACTATGTCTCTCTTTTAATGCTTAATGGAGAAACCAGCATTGCTACTGTACCAGAATTTGTTTTGTGAAAACCTGTTGCCTGGAACCATTCAAGTTACCCAACCCAAAGTATTTCAGTGTTCAGTAATTAAAATATTAAAGTGACATCACCACCCATATTGTTATCCTGTAAAGTTGTAAATACTGAACTGTTTTGTGTTTTATGAACTTTTTGATGCTAAATAGTGTTCTGTAATCTGAACTATAACGAATGAAGTTACTTGCACATTACTGTTTGTTCTAGTGAACATAAAAATGTAGTGCTCCTTTCACTTCCTTACTCAATTTTTTCAAGTGGAGGAGATCAGCTAGAACAGTGACTAAGGTTCAGTGCAGGGTACTGGGCGGAGGCCAACTAGAACAGTGACTAAGGTTCAGTGGAGGGTACTGGGCGGAGGCCGGCTAGTGTTGACTGTTTAAGAGTGTGATGGCCTCAGTCTCTTGGTCTTGGTCCCAGCTTTGAAGCACCTGTACTGTCTCCACCTTCTAGATGAAAGCAGGGTGAACAGGTCGTAGCTCCGGTGGCTGAGGTCCTTGATGATCTTCTTGGCCTTCCTGTTACACCGGGTGCTTTAGATGTCCTGGAGTACAGGCAGTGTGCCACCCGGTGATGCATTGGGATGACCACACCACCCTCTGGAGAGCCCTGCATTTGCGGATGGTGCAATTGCTGTACCAGGCGGTGATACAATCCGACAGAATGCTCTCAATGGTGCATCTATAGAAGTTTGTGAGGGTTTTAGGGGCCAAGCTGAACTTCTTCAGCCTCCTGAGGTTGAAGAGGTGCTGTTGTGCCTTCTTCACCACACTGTCTGTATGGGTGGACCATTTCAGGTTGTCAGTGATGTGCACGGACAGGAACTTGAAGCTTTTCACCTTCTCCACTTTGGCCCCGTCGATGTGGATGGGGGCGTGCGCTCTCTGCTGTCTCATGTAGTCCATGATCAACGTTTTCATTTTGTTGATGTTGAGGGAGAGGTTATTTTCCTGGCACCACTCCACCAGGGCCCTCACCTCCTCCCTGTAGGCTGTCTAGTCATTGTTGTTGGTAATCAGGCCTACCACTGTTGTGTCATCAGCAAACTTGATGATTGAGTTGAAGATGTGCGTGGCCACGCAGTCATGGGTGAACAGGCGGTACAGGAGTGGGCTGAACACACACCTCTGTGGGGCCCTCGTCTAAGAATAGGATCAGTGTGGCAAAGGTGTTGTTGCCTACCTTTACGACTTGGCGTAGTCAGGAAGTTCAGGACCCAGTTGCACAGGGAGGGGTTCAGACCCAGGGCCTTGAGCTTAGTGATGAGCTTGGAGGGCACTATGGTGTTGAGAGCTGAGCTGTAGTTGATGAACAGCATTCTTACGTATAGGTACTTCAGTGTGCAGTGCAATGGTGATTGCATCGTCTGTGGATCTGTTGGGATGGTATGCAAATTGCAGTTGGTTCAGGGTGTTGGGTAAGGTGGAGGTGATATGATTCTTAACTATCCTGTCAAAGCACTTAATGATGACAGAAGTGAGTGCTACAGGGTGCTATGTATTTGGCGATTTGTCATTTTAACTCACCATAGCAAGCATTGTTGAGCACAGTGCTCATCCTCTAGCAGTCACTGGACAGATAGCTGTAACCAGTCATTGTTGAGCACAGTGCTCATCCTCTAGCAGTCACTGGAGATAGAGCTGTAACCAGTCATTGTTGAGCACAGTGCTCAATCCTCTAGCAGTCACTGGCGGTAGAACTTTAATCGTTACAGCATGCTGCATCAGCCTTAGTTACTAAGAGTGGTTCCCATGACCTTGGTGATGATAGGAACGGATTGTAACATTATTGAACGTCAATTTGTTTGGCGGTTTTTACATCCGTTCATCATGAGTAATTACACATCTTAGCACAGCAACTGTTTAATACTATTTCAGAAATATCCTATTTCAGAAATATACATGACAGTGGTCCTGTCATGTGTCAACACTAATCATCTAGTGGTCCTGTCATGTGTCAATACTAATCATCTAATGGTCCTGTCATGTGTCAACACTAATCATCTAGTGGTCCTGTCATGTGTCAACACTAATCATCTAGTGGTCCTGTCATGTGTCAACACTAATCATCTAGTGGTCCTGTCATGTGTCAGTACTAATCATCTAGTGGTCCTGTCATGTGTCAACACTAATCATCTAGTGGGTTTGTCATGTGCCAATACTAATCATCTAGTGGTCATGTCATGTGTCAACACTAATCATCTAGTGGTCCTGCCATGTGTCAACACTAATCATCTAGTGGTCCTGCCATGTGTCAACACTAATCATCTAGTGGTCCTGTCATGTGTCAATACTAATCATCTAGTGGTCCTGTCGTGTGTCAATACTAATCGTCTAGTGGTCCTGTCATGTGTCAACACTTATCATTAAGTGGTCATGTGTCTAGTGGTCCTGTCATGTGTCAATACTAATCGTCTAGTGGTCCTGTCATGTGTCAACACTAATCATTAAGTGGTCATGTGTCTAGTGGTCCTGTCATGTGTCAACACTAATCATCTAGTGGTCCTGTCATGTGTCAATACTAATCATCTAGTGATCCTGTCATGTGTCAATACTAATCATCTAGTGGTCCTGTCATGTGTCAATACTAATCATCTAGTGGTCCTGTCATGTGTCAATACTAATCATCTAGTGGTCCTGTCATGTGTCAACACTAATCATCTAGTGGTCCTGTCATGTGTCAGTACTAATCATCTAGTGGTCCTGTAATGTGTCAATACTCATCATCTAGTGGTCCTGTCGTGTGTCAATACTAATCGTCTAGTGGTCCTGTCATGTGTCAACACTAATCATCTAGTGGTCCTGTCATGTGTCAGTACTAATCGTCTAGTGGTCCTGGCATGTGTCAATACTAATCATCTAGTGGTCCTGTCGTGTGTCAATACTAATCGTCTAGTGGTCCTGTCATGTGTCAACACTAATCATTAAGTGGTCATGTGTCTAGTGGTCCTGTCATGTGTCAATACTAATCATCTAGTGGTCCTGTCATGTGTCAATTCTAATCATCTAGTGGTCCTGTCATGTGTCAATACTAATCATCTAGTGGTCCTGTCATGTGTCAACACTAATCATCTAGTGGTCCTGTCATGTGTCAACACTAATCATCTAGTGGTCCTGTCATGTGTCAACACTAATCATCTAGTGGTCCTGTCATGTGTCAACACTAATCATCTAGTGGTCCTGTCATGTGTCAACACGAATCATCTAGTGGTCCTGTCGTGTGTCAATACTAATCGTCTAGTGGTCCTGTCATGCGTCAACACTTATCATTAAGTGGTCATGTGTCTAGTGGTCCTGTCATGTGTAAATACTAATCGTCTAGTTGTCCTGTCATGTGTCAACACTAATCATTAAGTGGTCATGTGTCTAGTGGTCCTGTCATGTGTCAACACTAATCATCTAGTGGTCCTGTCGTGTGTCAATTCTAATCGTCTAGTGGTCCTGTCATGTGTCAACACTAATCATTAAGTGGTCATGTGTCTAGTGGTCCTGTCATGTGTCAACACTAATCATCTAGTGGTCCTGTCATGTGTCAATACTAATCATCTAGTGGTCCTGTCATGTGTCAACACTAATCATCTAGTGGTCCTGTCATGTGTCAATACTAATCATCTAGTGGTCCTGTCGTGTGTCAATACTAATCGTCTAGTGGTCCTGTCATGTGTCAACACTTATCATTAAGTGGTCATGTGTCTAGTGGTCCTGTCATGTGTCAATACTAATCGTCTAGTGGTCCTGTCATGCGTCAACACTTATCATTAAGTGGTCATGTGTCTAGTGGTCCTGTCATGTGTCAATACTAATCGTCTAGTTGTCCTGTCATGTGTCAACACTAATCATTAAGTGGTCATGTGTCTAGTGGTCCTGTCATGTGTCAACACTAATCATCTAGTGGTCCTGTCGTGTGTCAATTCTAATCGTCTAGTGGTCCTGTCATGTGTCAACACTAATCATTAAGTGGTCATGTGTCTAGTGGTCCTGTCATGTGTCAACACTAATCATCTAGTGGTCCTGTCATGTGTCAATACTAATCATCTAGTGATCCTGTCATGTGTCAATACTAATCATCTAGTGGTCCTGTCATGTGTCAACACTAATCATCTAGTGGTCCTGTCATGTGTCAATACTAATCATCTAGTGGTCCTGTCGTGTGTCAATACTAATCGTCTAGTGGTCCTGTCATGTGTCAACACTTATCATTAAGTGGTCATGTGTCTAGTGGTCCTGTCATGTGTCAATACTAATCGTCTAGTGGTCCTGTCATGTGTCAACACTAATCATTAAGTGGTCATGTGTCTAGTGGTCCTGTCATGTGTCAACACTAATCATCTAGTGGTCCTGTCGTGTGTCAATACTAATCGTCTAGTGGTCCTGTCATGTGTCAACACTAATCATTAAGTGGTCATGTGTCTAGTGGTCCTGTCATGTGTCAACACTAATCATCTAGTGGTCCTGTCATGTGTCAATACTAATCATCTAGTGATCCTGTCATGTGTCAATACTAATCATCTAGTGGTCCTGTCATGTGTCAACACTAATCATCTAGTGGTCCTGTCATGTGTCAATACTAATCATCTAGTGGTCCTGTCATGTGTCAATACTAATCATCTAGTGGTCCTGTCATGTGTCAATACTAATCATCTAGTGGTCCTGTCATGTGTCAATACTAATCATCTAGTGGTCCTGTCATGTGTCAATACTAATCATCTAGTGGTCCTGTCATGTGTTGACACTAATCATCTAGTGGTCCTGTCATGTGTCGACACTAATCATCTAGTGGTCCTGTCTAGCGGTCAAACGACCTCCACTCATCACTGTAAAACGCTCCCTGAAACACTTCTGCGAGCAGGCCTTTCTAATCGACCTGGCCGGGGTATCCTGGAAGGATATTGATCTCATCCCGTCAGTAGAGGATGCCTGGATATTTTTTAAAAATGCCTTCCTAACCATCTTAAATAAACATGCCCCATTCAAGAAATTTAGAACCAGGAACAGATATAGCCCTTGGTTCTCCCCAGACCTGACTGCCCTTAACCAACACAAAAACATCCTATGGCGTTCTGCATTAGCATCGAACAGCCCCCGTGATATGCAGCTGTTCAGGGAAGCTAGAAATCATTATACACAGGCAGTTAGAAAAGCCAAGGCTAGCTTTTTCAAGCAGAAATTTGCTTCCTGCAACACTAACTCAAAAAAGTTCTGGGACACTGTAAAGTCCATGGAGAATAAGAACACCTCCTCCCAGCTGCCCACTGCACTGAAGATAGGAAACACTGTCACCACTGATAAATCCACCATAATTGAGAATTTCAATAAGCATTTTTCTACGGCTGGCCATGCTTTCCACCTGGCTACTCCTACCCCGGACAACAGCACTGCACCCCCAACAGCAACTCGCCCAAGCCTTCCCCATTTCTCCTTCTCCCAAATCCATTCAGCTGATGTTCTGAAAGAGCTGCAAAATCTGGACCCCTACAAATCAGCCGGGCTAGACAATCTGGACCCTTTCTTTCTAAAATTATCTGCCGAAATTGTTGCCACCCCTATTACTAGCCTGTTCAACCTCTCTTTCGTGTCGTCTGAGATTCCCAAAGATTGGAAAGCAGCTGCGGTCATCCCCCTCTTCAAAGGGGGGGACACTCTTGACCCAAACTGCTACAGACCTATATCTATCCTACCGTGCCTTTCTAAGGTCTTCGAAAGCCAAGTCAACAAACAGATTACCGACCATTTCGAATCTCACCATACCTTCTCTGCTATGCAATCTGGTTTCAGAGCTGGTCATGGGTGCACCTCAGCCACGCTCAAGGTCCTAAACGATATCTTAACCGCCATCGATA